>NW_015177040.1:434357-454063 GCF_001447785.1 Gekko japonicus | reverse complement strand
CCTGGCCCGAATGCTAGACCTCCTGATGGCATTCAGAAGAAGAAGAAGAAGAAGAAGAAGAAGAAGAAGAAGAAGAAGAAGAAGAAGAAGAAGAAGAAGAAGAAGAAGAAGAAGAAGAAGAAGAAGAAGAAGAAGAAGAATTGAGAAGGAGAAGGAGAAGAAGAAGAAGAAGAAGAAGAAGAAGAAGAAGAAGAAGGAGGAGGAGGAGGAGGAGGAGGAGGAGGAGGAGGAGGAGGAGAAGAAGAAGAAGAAGAAGAAATTGTATTTATACCCCGCCCTTCACTCAGAGTCTCTGAGTGGCTTACAATCTCCTTCCCTTCCTCTCCCCACAACAAACACTGTGTGAGGTAGGTGGGGCTGGGAGAGCTCTAAGAGAGCTGTGACTGACCCAAGATCACCCAGCAGCTGCATGTGGAGGAGTGGGGAATCAAACCCAGTTCTCCAGATTAGAGTCCACCACTCTTAACCACTACATCAAACTGGCAGCGAAGTGCACAAACAAGGGCCAGGAAATCATGACTAGAAACCACAGCAGGATTTGTATACCCCCCCCCCCATCAGTTTAAATTTTAAACTTTGGCTTGAATGAGCCATTCTTAAAATAAGATCTGTAGTGACACAGCAGCACACTGAAGCACTGAAAAGTGTCTGGTTTGTGCAGAAGGGTGGAGTTGTTGCTTTTTTTCTAAAGCTCTATAAACAGCATTACTCATACCCAATCTCCTTCCAATTATTTCTCATGATAATTGCCTGGCATTCTACTAACTCCCTCCCCTCCCCGCACGCCTGCTTTCAAATGGCATGATTTGTTAAAAAAGAAAAAGTTTCGATGCCAAACGCAAGCTGATTTCCACAAACTGAGCATATTAGAGGAAATGCATTCATTGGAGCTGGAATACACAAAAAATGCAATAATAACAGACACTTTGACAAAAAAATTGTAAAGAAAGGCACTGAACAGGAGGACAAGCTGGGTGGGTGGAGGAAGACCAGACAAGCAAGTAAATGACAGGAAAACAGAGCACTCAAAAGTTGCTTTCACTTCCTGCCACATACCGATCCTTTGCAAGCTGCAGACACATCGACTTTGGCAGCCCCAGTGAGATAGTCAATGCAGTGGGGGGAAGGCAGTGGTGCGGATGGCTTCAAACAAAATGGATGCCATTTTGCTTCGATGGACAACTAGCAGTGTCTCCGCAGATAAGGAAGATCCCTGAGATCATAGGCCTGTAGTCCAAAAATGGAGACAGGTAGAGGATAGGAGAAGGGCAAGGGGCACTGCGGAACAAAGAAATGAGCCCCTGGGAAATCTCTATACTGTTTTCCTCCTCAGCAAATAACAGCCCCAGCAGGCCATAATTGGGATTGGCACAGTGTGGGGCCAGCAAGGTCCGGCCTAGGTTTACCAGATTGCCCACCATGGTGGGCATTCTCCTGCACCCAGCTCTCAGCCTCCACATTCTTCAGCCAGTTTGGTGTAGTGGTTAAGTGCGCGGACTCTAATCTGGGAGAACCGGGTTTGATTCCCCACTCCTCCACTTGCACCTGGCTGGATGACCTTGGGCAAGCCGTAGTTCTGATAAGAGCTGTTCTGTCAAGAGCTCTCTCAGCCCCACCTACCTCACCGGGTGTCTGTTGTGGGGAGGGGGAAGGAGTTTGTAAGCTGCTCTGAGACACCTTTGGGTAGTGAAAGGTGGAGTATAAATCCAATCTTTTCTTCTCTTCTTCTTCCAAGGGGAGTAAATGGGTGCTGGGGAACAAGGGGTGCAGTCAGACGGAGTGCTTTCCAAGCTATGACCACGCCTCTAATTTCATCCTTTTTGTTCAGACTTCTACCCCATTACCTGCTTCACTCTGAGCTTACCCCATGGGCGACCATACGGGCCATCCCACTGGAGGAACACTGTCATGTGACTTTGACTCTAGTTCTGGGTTAGGAAAACGGCCCCCGAAATGCAAGCCTGACAAGGGACTATTTTCAAAGAGAAAGAGTAGGTGTTCCTCAAGTTTCCCACTGACAACCAAACCCCTCCCCCCGAGGGCTCCGAATCCCAAAAAGGAACTGCAGAGCAGGAGCACACAGGCATTGATTTCAATCCCAGGGGTAGGGTCTCCAAGTCCATCTTCCACCCCCAGCGGGGGACTTTGGGGGTTCCTGGAGGGGGCGGGGCATCCCCAACGTAATGACGTCACATTGGGGACGTCCGCCACCCCAACCCCCCACCCGCCCGTGCGCCAGATCTCCAGAAACGGCAGTTCCCTGCACTTAAAGGAGCCGGTGTTTCCCTTTTAAATGCAGGAGCCGCCGTTTCCCCTTTAGGAGCAGCCGCGTTTCCCTTTTAAGAGCACGAAGCTAGCATTTCCCTGCAAGCGTGCGGAGATCAGGCTTGGGAGGAAACACGGGTTCCACACACTTAAAGGGAGAGAGATGGGTGGCTGTGGGTGTTAGGGGTGGAGCTTCCCCCCAAATGGGGGACCCCTGGCAAACCAGGGGGTTTGGCAACCCTACCTAGGGGTGTTTATACAGTTATGTGCATATCACTAAGTGGGAGGCGGAAATGGCGCCGAAACAGAAGGGATGGATGGGGGAAAGTCCAGACATCCAGAACTGTGGTGGAAATCCATAAACCTCAGACTTTCCCAGATTCTGAAAAGAACATACCAGGAGAGTGGTGAGTACAGGAGGCCAATGACTGGGGAACAGGTTACAGATGTGGATGTCTGAACATGCTCATTAAATCCGCAGGGCTCCAGCAAGGACAATGGAGCAAATTGCATGCCTGACTGCACCCATGGTCACACAAAATTGTGGCATCACTTCCATTTGTACCCAGAAGTGCCATCGTGACTCAAGGAATTCCCCAAATATCTATGTTTTTACCACAGAGATTGGGAAATACCTAAAGCATCACAACATCACTTCCAGATACTAGAAGGGACGTCACAGTGCTTTCCCACTTCACTTCTGCTCCTGCTGGTGCAAAGAGGTCATCTGGCAAACCTAAGTCCTGACCTCAGACAGACACAGGAAGGGCAGTTATTATGTGCCCCACTAGAGGGAATATACAAGCTGCCTATATGTTCCCTCCAACATGGAAAATAACAGTTGGGGTGGGAAACCGGTGACAACAGTGTGGAGGGAAGAGATGGGGGGGGACCATCCCCATGCCATGGCTCTGATCAGAACTCTCCCATACAGAGACAGAAGGAAAATGACCTGAGGGGTATGAATCTTTCAGCAGCTCATCTGGTTTGATCCGGTGCTGCAATCTGAGTTTAATGGTCCGTCTTCAAGTGGAAATTCCTCTATGGCAGAGCAATGAAAAGATAACCTGGAAAAGCCCACAGACTCTTCCTTACCAACAGGGTAGCATGCCCAAAACAGCATGGCCTCCTATTTACGAGACATTTTTATATACCTGTTTTTAATAAACTGCTGCCTCAATTTTGCCTGTCTTTTCAGGAAATATTGTGGGTGACTTTGCACAAACTTCTGTAGTCTTCATGCACACCCAGAGCTGCCAAGCCCCCGGTGGGGGCATGAGATTCCCGGTGGTGGCAGGAGAAATTTTTTTAAAAACCATCAACCCAAGACCTTGATGTCACAAGGAAAACCCAGATGTGACAGCAGCCCTCTCTAGGAACTGCTGGAAACTCTATGGTTTTACCAGAGTGTTTCCACAAATTCCTAGAGAGGACTGATATCACTTCCTTGAACAAACCTCCATTCATGATAGGCAAAAATCTGGCTTATGGTTGCATTCGCATGCTCCTTTCCTCCTCGCATCAAGCAATTGAAAACATCCTGATTTCAGAAGTCTGTTTGACATGATGGTCAAATGCAAAATTGGGGATTTGGATTTCATGGTGTAGAATCCCAGTGTATGGAGTAGAAACAAGTTCTAGTTTATCCAGGTATACCCACATTTGGAATTTATGGAAGAATGAGGTGTGAATGAAGCCTTGTGAAACCAGGAAGTCTTCACCCACGCTCTACACATGAGGGGAGGAGCAGTGGTCATTTGGGGGGGACGCGGGGGGACACCATCCCCCCTGGTGAGGTGCAGGAGGGCGGGGCCTGGAGCTCCCTGCTGAGCATGAGAGAGTGGCCATTTACCAGGTTTTGCCATCACTAAAAAACAGATGTGTCCACAAAGTCCAAATGGAGTAACACAGGAACAACATACAGTAGGCAGTGAAAACCCTCTAGCAATATAAGGGGGTAGCCCAGTTCAGCAGTGATCCTAGGTGCGAGATAAGACTGTCACATCACACAAGAGTGTCCTATTTCTATCTGTGAAAGAATGAAGGACATGGGGCTCAGTGGTAGAGCACACCTCCGCATTCAGCTAAAGGTTCTGAGGTCGCACGTCAGGAAAGACCTCTGTTTGCCCAAGACCCCAGAGAGACACTGCCAGTCAGAGCAGACAACACTGAACTACCAAAGCCAATGGCCCGAATCTGCGAGAGTTGGACTATAAGGAAGGCCGAGCGCCAAAGAATAGATTATTTTGAACTATGGTGCTGGAGAAGACTCTTGAGAGTCCCTTGGACTGCAAGGAGATCAAATCAGTCAATCCTAAAAGAAATCAACCCTGACTGTTCCCTGGAAGGCCAGATAATGAAACTGAAGCTCAAATACTTTGGCCACCCAATGAGAAGGGAGCACTCACTGGAGAAGACCCTGATGCTGGGAAAGACTGAAGGTCAAAGAAAACGGGGACGGCAAAGGATGAGATGGTTGGACAGTGTCATCGATGCAACGAACATGAAGTTGAGCAAACTTCAGAGGATGGCGGAAGACAGGAGGGCCTGGCGTGAACTGGTCCATGGGGTCGCAAAGAGTCAGACTCGACTGTGCAACTGAACAACAGCAGCAACACAGCATAGACACCGCCCCGCAACGCCGGCTGCATCAGGTAGCCAGCCCATAAGGGCCGGTTCAGATCGCTACCACGCCACCAGCACGGAGCCATGGCTGATGCGCCCCGCTGATTGGTTGGGTTGCTGAAAACAGCATACTGCCACGCCAAAAACAGGAGGGGCGATCACATAGCTCCTGTGCTTCCATGGCGCGCCTGCGCGTTCAGATGCCGGAAAAGCCGCCACGGAAGCGCCTCACCTGGAAAACCACCGAATTCCCCTAGTGGCTGTTTAAGGCGTATGGGAGTCGTTTTGCAACGAGGTAAGGATGGATGGCTGCCGAGTGCCAGATGTGTGTGTCTGATCATGCCGCTTTGATCTGGGGGGTGGGGTGGCTATGCCGGACCAAATTGCCTGTGTAATCACAACCTTAGTGACATCTCCTTCCCGGGAAACACATACTAGGGATTGGGACCTTAGGCACGAACCAGACCGGCAGATTCTTCTCCTGACTCAAATCTCCACAGGCTCTCCATAAAAGGCTCAGGAATTTTAGGTCATCAGGACCCTGGACAGTGTTCCCTCTAAGCTGAGTTAGTGTGGGCTAGCTCACAGTTTTTTAGCCTCCAGCTCACACATTTTTGACTCAGCTCAGGAAGGATGGCTCCAGAACAAACTAATTTATGCAGTAGCCAAATCGCTTGCTCACAACTTTAATGCCAGTAGAATTCACAAAGTAGAATTCTTGCTCACAAGACTCCACAGCTTAGAGGGAACATTGATCCTGGGCCTGGTGTAGGCTAAGGTAATCAGAGATCCTTTCCAGGTAATCAGAGATCATTCAGCACATCAAGGCAAGCACACCCTACAAGGACCTGCGCTGGAAGGGGCGAGGAAGCAGCTCAGAGCCACCACTGCAGACCCAACTAACCGGCATGTGGCCGCCGCATAATCCTGTGCCCGGCCACCATCCATCTAGCTCGGAGCTGCGTTTCTGCACAGAAGCCCACAATTCTAAACAGCTCGCTTCTAAATTCATGAGAATTGGCTCGCTACATGAGACGATCACCATTAGCATTAGTGTCTTCACTCGTTTTAAAGCAGCCGGGTGGTGGTGTTTCAGCGTGTTCCTGTGTATTTTTTTAAATTGCTTTGAAGCAGAAAAGAACAGGAGAGGAAGGGAGCATTTAACTCTTCTTCCGCCAGCTTGTCTCCCTCAAAACACCTTCCCCCGAAGCACCAAATCCTTACAGGGTTCCAGACCTACATTTGCAAGGCAGACCTGGATCTGAAACCCTGAAAAGCAGCGGTTGAATGAGGAAATGAGTTGGCAAGGGGAGAATTAAGCCTCCCCTTTCCCCTCTGCTTCAAGGAGCCTCCTGCCATGGGTGTTTAGCAATGGGGCCAGAGCCACCAGTGGGGCTCTTTACATGGGGCTGTAACGTAATGCACTTAGAAAAGCCACTGAAGCCTGCTCTCTACCCAGAGCAACAACAAAACCACTTATGCAGGCAAAGATTTTAATTGGCAATCTTTAGAGAAACAAAACTTCATCTAAATTCAAATGCGAATAATGCAATGCCCTTTAATTTATTGTTTTTAATTATCACAACTCACCTTTAAATTTTAATTAAAGGCATAATCAATTTTTGTTGATTCCTGTTATTAGGTTTTTTTAGATTTGAGGGGTTTTTTTGAGGGTGGTTTTTATAAAAAAAAAACCCAACAACAATAGACGCTTGAGAAGTGCTGTGGGAAAGTAATGGACGTTTCCCCCCATTCGAATGAACCGGAATGAAATCCTCCTGGAGATTGAAATCTCAGATTTCGTCCGTTTCAAGACAGCTCCCCATTCCAATTCGTGCCACTCAGATGACTCGCCTTTGCTGAAGTGCAATTTCTCTGCGCGTTCATTTCAACTGTCTGGGAAAAATATGTCGACATCTACAAGCAGGTCCCAGACTTGCCTCCCAAACCAGAAGCAGTTTCTCCTTCTCTGAGAAGAATAAAACTGTTGATTATTCATGATGAGCATAATCAAACATATTTAAGTGTATGCAAATTTCCCATGTCTGTTCACCGCCCTAAAGACAGCTGGGAATCTGTCTGGGATAAGCTTGCTGTTTGTTCCCATTCCTGCAGACATGCCTACCAAGAGCAAGGAGATGTCTCCATGAGAGAGCTTATGCTTAGCATGCAGAACATCACAGGTCCAGTCCCTGGTATTCCTAATCACAAGGACCATGGGTGGCCGGGCTGGAGAAGACCGAAGGGAAACAACTGAGGGTAGGAAGAGACAGCATTGAGGCAATCTTATGAAGCACTGGTGCTGATGTTCAGTCAGAGTGGTGCAGTCGGGCAGAGGAAGAGAGGTTTGGGGAACACCTTGCCAGCTGCATAACATCTAACTGACTGTCTCCTTCCTATCTACATGCACTTAAAGCCAGAGGGCTTCCACATGGTTTTTTGCCCACATCCTGCAGCCATCGTGTGGAGCTGACCCACAGAACGAGGGTTGCCAGACCCTCCAGTGGAAGCAGGGCTACCCTGCTGCCAGGCCCCACCGTCCAGCCACTGGCAGGGGAAACTTACCCTGAAAAAGAGGGGCGGTCCAGCCGATGTGCAGCAACATGGCTACCTCACTGCCCATGTGACCCAGAAATGACATCATCACATCGGGGTGATATTCTGGCATTTGGGCAAAAACTCTATCATAGAAGCCAGTTTTACCATAGGTTTTTGCCCAAATATCAGAGCATCCCTCAACGTCCCTGACATGATGATGTCACTTCGCTACACACCAACTGGACCTCCCTCCTGCTCCCAGTAAGTCTCCCCCACCCCAATCCTCCACCAATTGCCAGGAGGGACCTGGCAATCCTACATGGAATTCAGATCTTGCTCTGGATGTCAGAGACACACATAGCTCCTGTTCATACAGCATGTTGACCATTACATGTTTGGAGGACTGCAAGTAGGGAACATTCCAGTGATGTTTAGTTTCTAAGCTCTGGGTACGCATCATTACTAGTGGCCCCTATAACAGGCCGCATTTGAAACCTCTGCTAAACCAGGGAATTCATGTTGGGTAACACTCATAGTTTCTGCAGGTGATATTTGGGGGAGGAATGAACATGAAGAAAGCGTCTTGAAGGTCAGATGAGGGATGGTCCCTTCTCTCAACCATCTCCTTCTGCCTCTGTTCATTTCCTTCTGCCTTCGTTCATTCACTGTGCTAACCGTACAGTATGTTCAACTCATGCTGACAGTTCTTCTCTGAGGAGATCGCTGGGGGGGGGAGATTGGCGGTGGAGGAGACTGCCGGGGTGGAGGAGGAGGAGACCGCCGGAGCCCAGGGGGAGGAGGAGATTGGCGGGACCAGCGGCTGGCAGCCGCTTGGGCCTCACAGCCAGAGCCGGGTGGTGGTAGTGGAGGAAACTGGGGATGGGGGGGAATCGGCAGGCTCGGTGGCTGGCAGCCACTCAGGCCGCGCCGGCGGTGTCGGGGGGGGGAGGCTTACCTGCTACTGCTGCTTCCTCCTCCTCCTGCTCTGTGTGGAGCTCTTCTTCCCACCACCCCCGGCGAGTATCGCGGGTCCCCTTTCTTGTACACCCTATTATGGTCAAAACACAAAATGGCAGCTGCTGCCCAAGGCTTACACTGGGACAAACTAACTTCTCCAAGCACCACAACCCTTCTGAGAAAAAACAGGGGTATGCCGACAGTGATGCCATTAAATGACTATCTCACTAGTATTTCTTAAAAGGAAAAATTTTGAAAGACCACCTCTCTTTGAACGGTCGTGCTAGCTGAGGTCCTCACAATAGCTTTTCCTCTATGTGCCCTCTGTTCTAATGGTGCATTCTCTCTTCCAGCCCACTTCCAGAGGAGGTTTGGAGAGAGTATCTTCCTTCTTAATGTCTTAAAAGCATTGTAAGGAAGGACTCTTGGGGAGGGCATTCCCTTTTGAACTGTAACACTATCCAGCGATTTGTGGATTGGTAGAACCTAGCTACATCCAATCTAGATTTTAAACGTGGGTTTTTAAAAACAGGATTTATTTTTTAATGAAGTGATTGCTAGTCTCCTCAAACATATGGAAAGAAAGGATGTAACTGTTTTTTAAAAAAATTAAAAAATCATTCCCCTAGGATACAGCAGTAAGATGCAAAGTTATTATTCTAGATCTCACACACTCCAACTGTTCATTTACCAGAGACAGCCCCATTACTGGTACTTGTTCCGGGTAAATCATTCTCCCTATTTTTGCCTTCCAAGACACATTTTGGAGAATGCATTTTTACAAAATGTTGCTCCAGCATGAGAACCAAGGTTTTTGATTTTCGTATTTCAGCTCCTGCAGTCTGCGTCTTGATGATGGACTAGCACGGGGGTCCCCCACCATTCCAAGCCTGCAGGCACCTCTGGGATCCTGATGCAGGGTAGCCACAAAATGGCTGCAGGAGCTTACCTTCAGTCACACAGCAAAGATTCTTGTGCTGTGGTGGCAGCTGCTGCACGGCTTTTAAAACTCTGCACAGCCAATCAATGGCAAAAGCCCCAGAGAGCACCAATCACTTTCTAAAAACACTTGGGGGTGCTAGAAAAGATGTTAGCGACCCCTGGACTAGTGCATATGCATATAAATACATGCGCATGAACACTAAGGCACCAGGCAATGTACAATCAGGTTCCAGGCAGTGATCTTAGATGTAAGCATAAGGGTGTTACACGTACGGATGAATGTCCTTATATTCCTTTACAACATGTTGGAAGGTATGTGATAGGACACTGGGTGCACGATGTCAGCTGCCTCAGAATTTCCATTTTAAAAATGTGATGCACTCTTCTAGCCCATATGGATGAAAAAGACAGAACTGGAGGAGTACGTGCTAAACCTCAGAAGGTAGGAGAAATGCCGTGCCATAATAAGATTTCTAGAGGACAGGGGCAAATTCTCTGCATAGTTCCTGTGACTTGCATAAATAGATCAAAACCTGAAGAACAAGCACGAGATAACCAATCCACTTCATCGGAGGAATGTATTCCAATTGACAGAATTCAAATTTGCATTCGTGCAGAATTTTGATATTTCCTTCAGTGTAGAGAGGAGATCCACCCCTGCCAATCCTGTACACACATTCTTGGCAACTGCTACCCATTTATAATTCGGCTCCAGCCAACCACAGACATGAAAAGTCTATTTGTAGCACACAAACGAATCTTTACAAAACAACTAGTCCTCAGGGACTTTTTATTGCAAGGATCTTGACTGTTAAAATAAAAAAGGGAGCCTCTTGTTTCAAAAGAGCACTTGGGTAGCCAATCCAAAACCTTTCTCTTGCTTAAAAAAGACAGATAGCTGTTTGTATGTTAAAAAAAAAAACACCCACGCACTTCTCAGACACAAAACATCTCACGCTAAGTGGCATATAAAGCTTCCCGTGTTTACCCTTGCATCGTCTCCTGCATCAAACAATGTTTTGTTTTAGCATTGTGGCAATAAGGGAAAAGTCACACGTTCGAAGGAAACATTAGGAAAATCTTCCTGACACTCAAATCTATAAGTCTGTTGTTCAACAGCCTCCCCAGGGAAACAGCAGAGGCTCGGCTGCTACAGTCGTTTAAAATGAGAATGGACAGAGTCCTCGAAAATACACCGTAGGGAGACTGGCTGGATGAACCCAACACACACAGACACACACCCTCCCTCATCTCCGGCTGCTCCAGTTCTATTATCTGGTTTCTTGCTAGGAAGCAGGGCAATTACAAAAAAACCATTTCCACCCAGTGGGTTTGGTAACAACCTGCTTTGTAAACAGATAATTACTAATGAACAATCGTTATGATTATTAATAAGATAATGTTGCCACGATGCAGGTAAGAAATAAAAGCAATTCTCTGCACTATATCCGAAATACAGGAAACAGGAAGCAAAGACCCTCCAGGTAGGATAGACCTACTTTAGGAATCTACAGCATCATCATCTGCAGATATTGTTTTGCCACGTCTAAGTTCCTCCACTGGTAACTTTAACACGCCATTAAGAACTGCAAGACCAGCCCTGCTACATCCAGCTAAGGGCCCATCTACCGTTCCCCAAAATAGCCAAACAGGTGCCCCGGAAGGTTCATAAAAGTGGCCATAGCCTGAGTTGTTGCTGTAAGCCTCCTCTAGGATACAGGGCCAGTTCAGTTTTCCTGTCCTTCATCCTACCAGAAGAAGAATTCTGTGTGACTCAAAAGCTTGCTACGCTGCCCTCCCAAATTCAGTTGTCCATTTGACACCAGGACGGGCATAGCTTCTGAGTTATTATTCAGAGGTCAGCACCATTCGGGTGTAACTGAGAAACCAGATTCTATTTTCCATATCGACACCGACAGCAAAATGGAGCATTAATTCTCTGGAACAGTGCTATATTACATCTGCTACCTCTCCTAATTGCATTCCAGACTCTCCCTCCCTACCAGCAGCTACAGGCTGTTGCATTCGTTCTTGGCTCAAGGCGCTTGTGCAATGATGCAGAAGTTGCCTCCGTGCTGTCTCCAAGCAGGTAACCTTGAAAAGGCCAAATGCTGACTCTCTCCTGTATGAATCTGGAGCTCGCGAGGGCAGGAGACAGTGCAAGATAGGCAAAATCTGGAAATCAAGGTTGCAGAAAGGCGAAGTCCCGGCCGGATTAATCAGAATGGTGCCTCCTTTCGTATTATTTAGCATATTTTATATGAAACAAGTGCTAGACACGTCAGAGTGAAGAAGAAGAGATTGGATTTATACCCCGCCCTTCACTTGGGAGTCTCAGAGCGGCTTACAAACTCCCTTCCCCTCCCCACAACCGACACCCTGTGAGGTGGGTGGGGCTGAGAGAACTCTGACACAAACGGCTCTTTCAGGAACAGCTGTGCCAGAGCTTGTGACTGACCCAAGGTCACATCAGCAGGTGCAAGTGGAGGCGTGGGGAATCAAACCCGGTTCTCCCAGATTAGAGTCCGCGCACTTAACCATTACACCAAACTGGAGAGTGTGGTATAATAGTTCAAGAGACACAGTTTCGAATCCCCACTGTGGCACAGAAGTCAACCTGGACCAGTTCTTTGCTCTCAGCCTTGCCAACCTCACAAGATCACTGTGATCACAAAATGGGAGGAGACCCATGCACCACACCCTGAGCTCCTTGGAGGAATGGCAGGATAGAAATGGAGGGGATTAAGCGTTTTGGTAATCCTTGAGATACTGCGTTTCCCACCACCACCCCTAAAATCATAGTGAGTGAGCAGCCCAAGTTACCTTACAACTTCCCCAGGACTCTTGGGGAGAACTTACACTTCCCAGGATTTTTTGGGGGACAGGCATGATAGCCCCATGTTACGCAGGAAAACAGACAGGCTTGGACACTGCAGGTATGCCATTAACTGCTTGGCTGCAGCAGCTCTCGAATCGCAAATCGACACCCGCTTTGGTGCTCCAATGACTGCATTCACACCTGCCTTTGGGGGGGGGGAGCGTAACAACTGCAGCCACACAGCCAGTTCAGCACTGCTCTTCCCTCTCAGCTTTTCAGGACTACCACAAAGGGGGAAAAACCAGCAACACGCCTCTATTACACTGAGTGAGAGAAGATGGAGGGGGCTGCTTGGGGAAAGGACACTCCAGCCTCATATTTACGCCCAAGAGGACAGTATCTGCCAGATTTCTTGTTCTCCCTTGGCAAGGGCGCCTGTGCCGTTAACAGTGACACGACTGGCAGAAATGTAACACGTGCATCGATTCCCAGCAAGGAGATGTAGGGATGGGGGAAATGTCACCTGTGCAGCTATTAAAGACACAAGAGTCCCACCGTGGGGGGAAATCAAGAGTACCGAAACAGTAGCTCTGTGTTCTAGAGTCCCCTGCGCTGTCTCTTATCGGCCTCCTAGGGAAAAACAAAAGTAAGCCACTTCATCTCCTCTGGCAGTACGTTCAACGCCCAAAGTATAGCTTATAAAACGTAGATCTGATGGCAGCAGGGATATGGCAGGAAATGTGCACGCTGCTTTATTGGAGAAGATCACACCAGGGTCTGCTCTGCTCCTGCCTCGGTGCTCAGTATTGCACCAGGCTGTGCCCAGATGCTGAAAACCAGAATGAAAGCATTCAGCTTGGTCTTCTGCCCCCCCCCCCGGTAAAGATGAGTAGACTTCTTGTGGTATCAGCTTCCCTGGGGTCACCTCCAAGCATGAGAAGGGTCACCTCTGAGCATCCAACAAAGGGGACTCTTGTCCGTGGATGCCAATGCCACAATGAGCCTGTTCAGGGTCCACAAGATACTTTGTTGGTTGTCCTGCAACAGATCTCCATGCCTACCACTATGGCATCACTGAACCAGGATTGGAGGTGCCAACTGAAAGGTGACAGCAGTGGGGCAAGAAGAACCTGCCCATGCGATATTACATGCACTCAGAATCTCATTTAAACCACACACACAGCTATGCATGCACTGCCGCTGCACACGCAACATTGGCATGCCAGCTCCATGCTTGCCCGAGTTACGGATCTCCGCAGTACCACAGGCAAAGTTAGCCAAGAGCCAGTTTAATTGAGCATGTGAAGGCTGTACAGGTAAGATCTTCTTTCATCGTGTTTATAACCACCCTTGAAGCCTGGTCTCGAGGCAGAGAAGACTGAGAGTCCCGAGATGGTAGAATGAGCAGGATAATTTCTGAATGAAGGTAGAAATTGCTTTTTTTAATGCTTCCCTCAGGAAAGGTCTCTGTAAGTGGAAAACTAGTACCATTGGTAATAAGTGTGGATAGAAACTTTCTCCCCACACTAGTTTTTTGTTTGCAGAAAGTTTGCACATGGGGGAGAAACCTTAAAACTGGGTTTCCCCACCACCACCTGCCCTCTGATGTGGTTTAGTCCATCTGACCACCTCAATTTTCTCCTGCCACATTCTGCTATGTGCATAGACCAGGCTTGAACTCAGACGTCTATCCATTGCATCACATTGACCATTGACCCTCTGCGCTTAACCATATGTGCTGTGTAACAGGTACCCTGCTTCCAGGACAGATGCCATCAAATTGCAGTCATGTGAGACAGACAAGGAACAGCAAGAGGCCGTAGAAGCCCTTTGTGCTGAATATAGTTGCAAGTCAACGAAGCCCACCACCACCCTGGCCTATAACTGTAGCAGACTGAGATGGGAAAGAGGTTGTCAAGTGCTGAGATGGAGTGGTCCACTTCAGATTGCAGGTGGGGGGATCACAGCCATCTCAGGATTCTACCATCTCATTCTGATGCATACCACTTTGGCTGCGGTGCTTTAAATCAGAGGTCCACAACATGGTGCCTGCGGATGGTGCCTACAGATGCCTTTCCTGGGGCCCACCTAGTGTTTTTAAAAAGTGGGCAGGGTAGGGTTGCCAGGTCCTTACCTGCTGCCAGCAGGGGGATTTGGGTGGCATTCTGGGGGTAGGCGGGGACATCGGTGACATGATGACATCCAGGGGTCATTTCATAGAAAAAGAGGTGCAGGAGCTCCTTAGCATACCTCATTAGCATACCTTATTTGCATATGCCACACTCCCTGACATCACTGGAAGTGTGTCAGAAGGCAACACCCACCACTCAGGCTCCACTGGACTGTTTTGGACCGGGGGGCCGGGAGGGGCCTCTGCAATTTACCTGGCTGCTTCTTGCTCTGACGGAGGGCTGCTGGGAGTAGGGGGTGGGGCTTGTTGCATGTGCCCGCCCCCTGGGCTCTTTACTGCCAGAGCTCCGCTCCTGTGCGCTCCTACAGGAAATGACCCCTGATGACATCACTTCCAGAAGTTATGTCACTGCATCGGTGACATCGCAGTGATGCTCTACATTTTTAGCAAAACTCTATGGTACAAATATCTACAAGCAAAAGAGCATTGCCCAAAAAGTAGAGTGTCGTCCCCGATGTGATGACATCACTTCCAGAAGTGATGTCATCACATCTACAATGTCGCCGAAGGGCATCTTTTGGGGGGTGGGGTTTCCCCCAATAGCCAGCTGGCCAGTGGTGGACCCAAGACCACAAAAGCAGGGGATCCCCCACCCCCACCTGGGGGCTGGAAAGCCTAGGGAAGGGCCAGGTGGGGCTTTTGCCCAGCAAGGCTTTTGATTGTCCACTGGCCATTTGATGGTGCAGATTTTAGAAGCAGAGACTGCTACCACCGCTCAAAGATCTTCACTATAAGACTGAAAGTAGGCTATGGCTCCGCCTCCTGCAGCAGCCATTCTGTGGCTGTGCCTTGCCATGCTGTCTCAGCTTTCCAAAGGTACCTGCAGGCTCAAAAAGGGAAGCCCTGCTTTAAATCAATTCCCGACAAAATAAATTCTTCAGTGAAAATGCCTTCAGATCTTGAAGGGACTCAGGGGCTGTGTGCTGTAGGGGTTAGAGTGCCAGATACGATCTCGGAGACCAACGTTCAAACTTAATTCCCTGACATACTCCAGCTGGTTTGGGCTGGGACAATGGTGCATGGGGAGAGGCAGCATAAGCCTTCCACCCCATGCCATTTTTCCAACCTGAAATGTCCCCTGGTGTATTATTGCCCATTTGGGCATCAATACACATAGTTTCCCCAACAGGCAAAACTATGCCCCCCCAAAAAAAAAAGTGCAACAGAAGCTTTGGGTGAGCTCTCTACTTACACATTCCTGCCTGAAATATCTTCAAGTCAGAAGCTGAACTGGGCAAGGAGAGGGCTATGCCAAAGCCTCTACAACTCTTCATGCCAAGGACAAGGAGGATAAGGAGCCTTTGGCATGGATCTTGGCTCCCACAGGCAGAAGGAGCTTGTGTCCAAAGGAGAGGGGTGCCCTTGAAGATGGGAGGCTTTACCAGGGGCAAGGCAGGAAGTTCATGAGGACAGATGGAACCTGGGGGGCATCGTTTCCGAGGCTTACCTCCCTCCCCCGCTCTTGCTCACTCTCATGGAAAGAGAGAACAAGAGGAAATTATGTTGCAGACACTATGGTGTCACTTCCAGTTGCTGTATATGTGATGCTCTAGGAATTTTCCCAATCTCTGTGGTCTTTACCATAAGGACGGGGGAGAAATCCTAGAGCACTGCCAGGAGGGCAGTGACATCATCACATCAGCAATGGTTCCCCCTCCCCACAGTCCGCCCCCCCCAAAAAAACCTCTCAGGGGTTTCCAGTGCACGGCTGGCGACCCTACTGTTTCCCCTTCCCTAAACTGGAGGACGTGGTTCCCCCTCCCCACAGTCCGCCCCCCCAAAGCTCTCAGGGGTTTCCAGTGCAAGGCTGGCAACCCTACTGTTTCCCCTTTCCCCCTTCTTTGGGGACCGTCACCCCAAAACATTCCGTGCCACACAGGGGCAATCCAAACTACCTGGGTAAATGTAGGTGACAACAAAGAGCAGCACAGAGCAGCCCATAAATATTTCAACAGCTTCCGAGCTTTGTTATGCTGTTTAATGTAGGAAACATGACAAACCTTTGATTGTTTCACTTAATACCAAATAATAATTTCAAAAGCGAACAAGCACGCATTAGTCAAGGATGCCCAACAGAAGAGTTGCGGGTATGGATGTCTACTTTTCTTTCCCGAGCAGCGGAGAAAATGGCTTATCTCTCAATGAAAGCAGCAATATTTCACGGCACCATTTTCAAAGGAGGGGGGGAAAATAAGATATTTCATCTTTCAAATGTAAAGGACGGATGTCGGGAAATCAGCCTTGGGGTGTTGGCTGCATTTCACAGAAATCAGCAATGATGTGAAAACATTCCTCTCCCTTTACTCACCCATGATAAGTTAGAAATACTGGGTGAAATCACTGGGATGGAAGCAAGAGAATTCAATGATTACATCCCACAGCATGGGCTCCCCCACCCAGTTCCACAGTGCTAAAGCCCCTCGAGCAATCATGTGACCAAAAGGAGCCATTCTCAACTGTCTTTGCGTCACAGGATTTGAAGGTTCCATTCTTCAGAAAGTGCCAAGTAGGCCTATCGACCAACTAAAGGGCTATTGGCTGAGTACTCAGCTCTCTTTTAACCAGTTAATTGGACTCATTTGATTACATTTAAACCGGTTACCAAAACCTCAACATAAATGCCATTTTGGGTCAAGTGAAGGAAGACAACTCGAAAACCCCAGAAGCAAAACATTGCCACCTCACAGTCAGAAGGAAAGGGCATCCTTTAATTTTAAAGAATTCCCTACTACTACAACAGAAAAGAGCCACAGCCCTTTTCCTCTTTATTCCACTTTCCTTCCATTATGGAAGAAGAAGAAGAGATTGGATTTATATCCCGCCCTTCACTACCAAAGGTGTCTCAGAGTGGCTTACAAACACCTCTCCCTTCCCCTCTCCACAACAGACACCCTGTGCAGTAGGTGGGGCTGAGAGAGCTCTGACAGAAACTGGTCTTTTTCAAGAACAGCTGTGCCAGAGCTATGGCTTGCCCAAGGTCACACCAGCAGCTGCATGTGGAGGAGTGGGGAATCAAACCGGGTTCTCCCAGATTAGAGTCTGCGCACTTAACCACTACACCAGACTGGCTCATGATGGAAATTAGACTGCACAGAGTGCGCAATGAGTCTCATCTAGGTATCTAGGTACCGCTCAGATATAGACCTTCTTAGCTTCAGTGAGCTTGCTTGATCAGGTGCCTTCTAACTCTACCCCGGGACCCAGTAACTTCAGAAGTCAAAAGAAGACTCTTGAATTTCCAGACATCTGAAATCTCCCCCCACCCCCTAAGCAGCAAAAATTTTACCTGAACCTGTCAATTAAAGCGTGATGCTGTATTGAGATATCTCTCCCACCTGAACACTCTCATGCTACGTAAAGCAGGATCACCTGACAACTGCCACCTGACCAAATTGGATGACATCACCACACAATGAACACGCAACGTTTGACTCTAATAGAACCCCTCTGCCATTGAGAGGTATCAGGCACAGCTTTGTTCTCACACTGCTTTTATCGCTTTTGCCCAGCCACCAAATTAGAAAAGGATCCTTCTTATGCTGTGTTGGCCATTTCCATTGTTCAAAAGTGTCCAGCTTTTTTTGGAAAACATCCACATGTCATGTCACAGCTGACTTAAGATAACCCCATAGAGCTTTCAAGGCAAGAGGCATACAGAGGTGGTTTGCCATCGGCTTCCTCTGCATGGTGACCCTGGACTTCTTTAGTAGCCTCCCATCCAAATATCAACCAGGGCCAACCCCACGTAGCTCCCAAGATCTGACAAGATTGGGCTAGCCTGGCCTACCCTGGTCAGGACAAAAAAAAAATCCTTTCTTCTAAGTTATTCCTCCTTTACTTGCTTCTAACTGGAGTAATAAGGGTTAATCTCCCATCCAGGAACACAGATGGATGATGTCATGAGCAGAAGGCAGCCATGTTTGACAAACATCGTGGAAATAAAAGCACTGGGGGGGGGGAACAAACCTTCCTCAGCCCAGTTAATCCTACGTGGGCCACATCTTGCAAGCAGCTCTGCAACAACAACATGTGATTTTTGCAACGACACTCCCAATTGCCATTCATTACATGGGCTTAAAAGCCCCAGCACAGTGAAACAATGTCAAGATGGCATGCCAACACCAAAGCCAGAGAAAACAAATGAACGGATAGCATAATGGCTGGGGACACAGCCCTAAGCTCCCATCAGATAAGAAGTTCTAAGTAATGAATATATGAACTGTCTTGTTGGGTCAGACCAAAGGGTTCACCTATAGACCTACATTCTGTCTCCAACAGCAACCAGCCAGGGGCCCCCAAGAAGCCCATAAACAAGTCAATGTGATCCCCTGCTGTTAGACCCCAGCATCAGCTGCCTTCAACCTAGCCACCAGAACTCATAGCCATCAGTGAATCTATCTGCCATGAACTTGCCTAATCCTTCCTTAAAAGCCATCACCACATTCAAAACGTCCAGGTCCATCGAGTCCACCAGACAATCCAACCACAATCAGCCAAATACCTCTGGGCCTTCTTCACAAGCATGAAGGTGATGGACTTCCTCTACTGTTTCTCCCCCAGGGTCTGGGGAGAAGCCCAACTCTTCTCGAGTTCCACCCACGCTCACCTCTGGAAGCGGCACCCCATTGATGATGAGATCCGGTTGCTGGGGGGTCTGCCCTGTGAAGGTGTGGTGATAGACATGGTTGGACCCCGTGTTCCTGTTGTTCTGGTTCTCCACATTGAGGAAGGTGCTTTCAGATCTGCGGCAGCCCAGGGGCAAGGTCTGCTGGTGATAGTCAAAGTAGTTGAGAGACGAAGTGAGGGAGGAGCAACTCACAACGTTCATTTTATCGGTCTCCTCGACATCCCTTGGCACTAGGCGGATGTCGTTCTTGCAGATTTTTTTCTTCTTGTTGGATTTCTTTTGGTGCCCATAGGAATACTCTGCAATTCTGCAGGACACAAGAAAGCAAAGTGAGTATCTTACTTCATCCTCAAACTGTACACTAGTCAACAGAGAATCCCGGAGGAACCGGTTCCCATCCACATGCAGGGTCATCGTTCGGCTCTTGTGAGAATGGAAGGTCTTGGGGTTATTTTTCATAGGCATAAAGAGTTTGTTGCTCAAATACATAAAGAAAACAAGCGAGGAATAAGGGGCGAAAAAATAAGCCCCCCCTGGATTTTTATTTATTTTTTGGTCTGCTGCTTAGAATTGTCGGGATCTAGTTACCAGAGATATAGTTCAGCCTGCAGAAAAGGGGAAGAAAAAAATAATGATGTAAAAATCCATGAAGTGAAAAGGGTACATGAATGCATTTCCATTGGTAATAAGGATTTTTTAAGTTATTTAAAATTGATTAATGCAAATGTGGAAAGCAGGGGGGA
>NW_015177040.1:415081-434256 GCF_001447785.1 Gekko japonicus | reverse complement strand
CCCTTCCATAATACAGGCATATAGACCGGCCCCTGTGGGATCGCCTGGGGTGGGGGTGGGGGTGGGGGAATCATCTCCAGATGACCATGAAAAAAATTCTTAAAAAGGAAGGTTAATGAGTTCAGCCAAATGGGACAGTAAAAAAAAATAACAGAAATAAAGCCTGTAACTTTTTATAAACTTATTTGCAAGACTGACATAGTATCCAAATTACTTTCTATGTTTCATTTGACAAGTGGAAACTTCCAGCTATCCCCAGTCGCTCTTTGCACTACATTTCCTGTTAAGCAATACGTATCATTGTTTCCCCCAAAGAAGATGCAGGCCAAAGTGTTTTATTTGGGATGAAGAAATTATCTCCTTTTTTGACCTTCAATTGATTTACAGAATGTACTTCTGCTACATTCTGTAAATCATTCTGTAAAAAAGATGGAGAAAGGGCTTTTGGTGGTGGGGGGGACAAGAGGAAAGTTATCAGTAAACAACTACCAGGAATATAATTAAAAACATGAGCGCAGTCAGCGTTATCTCGGTAAGTCTAGATTGAAATAACTGTGGCTCCGTATAACCGTTGGGGACTGTGTATCGTTATCAGCACCACACAGATGTAGATATGCATAGAAGATGCCAGGCATTGCAATCTTCCGAAAGAAATGGGTTCGTCATGAAGCAAAGGCCTGAAAATACCCATTTCCAAAAGTAGCGTCTGTTAACTTTCAAAACTGCATTGTTTGAAAATCCAGTAATTGCAAGAATGAAACAGGAAGATGGATATGCCAGGGCCATGTTTGCACAATAAATAAATATCTTGTTAATATTCCTGCTCAAAGCTCGTTGGTACCAGGAAGGAAGGGTGTGAATCACAGAGCCCCATCATCTCTCACACCTGGAGTGAAAGAGGACGTTTTATATAGCATTCCTGACACATTACAGAATGCTATCCAAGTACAGGGTGCTTTAGAGAGCCATGCCAACAAAAACAGAGAAACATGCTGCCCTGCCCCAAAGAGCTTACAGTCTAAAAACCAGCAGTGTGGGGGGGATGATACGCAAAAGAAAGAGAAGGGAGGAAGGGGATGAATGCAAGAAAACAGATAACAAGAGATCAGTGTAAGGAGATGTTGCTTTAAGGGGGGCAAAGGAGTGAAAGGTGTTCCCTCATTAGAAATCTGGAGGTGAAACATGGCAAAACTGATGCATGGTCATTGGTTCCAAACCAGAAGGATCAAAGACCCATCATTTCCCCCTCCAACACTGGATTCCCCCTCCCCATAAGGAAAATACAGGTTGCAAAGAGGACATTTCTTCCCCCTCCTCTTCCCAAGCTTGTCTGTGGCAACTACAAAGAACATTTTGTTACTCATCCATCTGATCACGTTTATACAGATCATGAGATGTGCATCCCACTGTGTTTTTCAATAAATTAAAGGTAATCCCAGCAGGGGGTCATCTCTTGCACATTGTGTGGGCTATTGACACTTGAAGATGTCTTAATTGTGTTGTTTATCTAAATAATGCCGGTTAGCAACGCAGGATCCCAAATGTTCCCTACAGGAATTCCTTCTGCTGTCTTCTTTGGGGTCCCGTCCCTCCTATTGACCAATTATTTAATTAAAGCGCACTTCATTAATCCCTGAGCCATCACACTAAACCAACCGGTTATACAGAAGTGCAAATCTGTGAGGGGCGTCGACATGACTGGATTTTTTTTTCTCATATGTTCAGCTCCTATTCTTGCTCAATGAACTGAGCAGGCAAGAAATCCAGTATATTAGTTCTCTTTTAAAAGCCAAGCCACTCGCAAGAACAGCGCACGCAACAGCTTTATTTGTAGATGACTCCCCCCCCCCTCTGTGCTCACACACATACAAACCTATGGCTCAATGAAGCTGTACACTATGAGCGCGTAGTGGTTTATACACAAGGGAAAGGCACTCTGAACTCTCCTCTCCTCCATTATAAACCATGGAAATAAAACTTAAAAGGGTGCACATTCTCTCAGTCTCCCTCCCAAAAATAAATGGCCAGAGGCATTTGTACATTTCTAAAGGGAGGGCAAAATTAATTTCCATCCCTTCCATCAGAAATGACTTCGGACTGGAGGAACGGAGGAGTCACGGCTCTTTTGCCCGTAACAGGATTAAACCATTTATGGGCTATTGCAGCTGCTCCTTTATGGCACCCAATTGATATTCATGTGCAGTTTGCATTTGTCTCCTAACTTGTGCAACACAGAGAATGGCAAGAGACAGACAATAATCGGCCGGCTGTTACATATTCAAGGGGCTCAAATCCATGTATTAAGCTTTCAAAAGGAGGCCGGTTTCAGAGGAGGGGGGAGCTCAGATGCAACCCCACGCATCAGACTTTAAAGGCGATCCAGTCCAGATCTGGGTGTAAGAGAAATGCGCTAAGGGTGTTTTGGCTACAAACTGAAAGACCTCAGCACAGGGGGGGGGTTTAGCAGTAAATCACATATAAAGTTTGGGTTTTTTTAATTTTTTGGGTGGTGTGGCTTTGTGTGGTTTAGCTGCTCACAAATAAATGGAAGCCCCTGGGGGTTTTTTAAAGGGCTTTCCGAGAGCTTTTTCCCCCTGTCCTTGGTACATTTCTCACTGAACCCATTCTCCCCCCCCCTTCATCTATTCTGCCAGATCCCACGTTCCCTTTTACAACCAACCCTCCTGGAGAAAACAAGCGCAGATTTTCAAAAGCACCCACAGTGACCTCATCTGGTGGGGACAGGCTATTGACAGCGATGCAAAGGCCCTTCAGAGCCAATGCCCACCCATTGCAATTTTCCAAGAGTACAGGTTTAATTCATCTCTACACCACCTAACTCCCGACACCCCCACACACGTAGGTTCCTCTCCCTGGCCACTCTGCATTTAAAAAGAGAGAGAGGTTTATCAGAGCACAGCTGCAGAGAAGCGTGCGTTCACACTGCCAAGCCAAATGCTGGTCACAACCCTTTTAAAGATTTTTTTTTTAACCCCTTTTGTATATTTTGGAACTACTATGGGACTTTTCCCCTTCTCCCCAACCAAGGACAAGCACCGGTATAGATTTAAGATCGACCATGGTTGGTAGGTTTTAGATTACAGGCAATTTGCTGCCAAGCACAGAAATTAATTGGGCAGTCCTACACAGAGTTACCCCTGTCTTAGCCCATGGGAATGGGCTCCGATTGCAGTAACTCTACCTAGGATTGCAATGTATACCCTACTTAACCCCCCAATTCAGTGAATATATTTAGTGGGAACAAGATATTTGATATTTTTATACAGCATTTCTCCATGGAACACTCTGATCCATTAGTAGGGTTGGCAGCATTTTAAAAAAGATACACATTATGGAGGGTTGCCCCTACATATGTCAATGTTCTCATTTTTTGCTGATACCAAGAAACGAGCTGACGTTACCTGCAGTTGTAGGTCCTGATCTCTTTGTTATCCCGTTTACACTTTACTGCTACAAAGATCATGGTGACAAACAGAATGGCAGCAATAGAACCCAGGGCAATAATAAAAATGAGGGATAAGTTAACAGATCCTATGGATTCCTGGGCATCCAGACCCGGGGAAAGGTATATCAAAATCAAGGCAGAAGCTGAAAGAGAAGTTTTCCCATGGTCGTGGGCCACCACAATCAGCTCGTAGGTAGTCTTTGAATTCTCCCCAAACGCTCTGGTGGTCCTTATCTCGCCATTGACCTGGTCTATCTCAAAAAATCCTCGGTCTCCTTCCGCCATCTCGTAGGACAGCCTTCCATTTTCCCCTTCGTCATAGTCATCTGCCTTGACCACCGTCACCAAGTAGCCGCCTGGGGATTTACACTTCTGCAGTCCCATTGACGAGAGGAGGGGCGGTGATCACAGGGGTATTGTCATTGACATCCAGGACAATAACTCTGATGGTGGCATTGCTTTGCAAGGACGGGTTGCCTCCATCTTTGGCTAAGACCTTGAACTCAAAAGACTTGGTTTGTTCGTGGTTGAAGGACCTCAAGGCATAGATGTCTCCTGAGTTGGGGTTGATGGAGACATATGTGAAGACAGGCATGTCCCTTACTTGGGAGGGCACAATCTGGTAAGAGACACTGCCATTAAGGCCTAGATCGGGGTCCCTGGCAGAAACAGAAAGGAGGTAGGCCCCGGGGGTGTTGTTCTCCTGCACGATGACCTGGTAGTAAGGTTTAGAGAAGTGCGGGTGGTTGTCATTCTCATCCGTGATCTTGACGGTGAAGGACTTGGTGGCTTGCAAGGAGGGGACCCCGTTGTCCTTGGCCTGGATGGTGAGGTTGTACTGGTCCCTTTGCTCCCTGTCCAAACGTCCATCCACTAGGATGGTGGAAAAGCTCTCGTACTCTTGCAGACGGAAGGGCACGTTCCCCAGCAGCTTGCACTGCACCCTGCCATTGGCACCAGAGTCCCGGTCCGAGACCCTAACCAGGGCAATCACGTAGCCTGGCGGTGCGTTTTCGCTGACCTCCACCAACTCGCTGTTGACAGAGAGTAAATTAATGAGAGGAGGGTTGTCATTGGCATCCTGCACAGTGACTGTCACCTTGCAGTGGGCGGGAATAGAATTAGGGCCCAGATCTTTGGCCTGCACATCCAGTTCATACGCATGTCCTTCCTCATAATCAATTGCACCACTGACCGTGATCAGGCCTGTCTGAGGGTTGATTTGGAAGAGGTCCCTGGCCTTCTCAGACACATAACTGTGGATGGAATATAGCACTTGTCCATTGGTGCCCTCATCTGGGTCAGTGGCATTGAGGCGAATCACTGGAGTGCCAGGGGGTGCGTTCTCAGGCACGCTAATAGTATAGGATGGGTCTTCAAAGAGAGGGTTGTTGTCATTGGAGTCGATGACCCGGATGTTCAGCTCCACGGTGCCAAAGTTGGGTGGGTCGCCACCGTCCAAAGCTGTGATCATGTAACTGTAATGAGACTGTGTCTCGCGATCCAGACTCTTCTCCACCACCAGTTCTGCAAAGCGGGAACCATCTCCACGCGTCTTGGTCTCCAGCCCAAAGAGGTCATTGGGTGTAATCTCATAACTCTGCACCCCAAAGCTGCCCGAGTCCGGATCGTAGGCACTCTCCAACGGTACCCTGGTGCCAGGGCTAGCCGTCTCTGAGATCTCCAGGGCAATCTGATCTGTGGGGAAACTGGGTGCGTTGTCATTGAGGTCTTTGATTTCCAGCTTGATGACACAGATCTCCATGGAACTGGACATGACCTCCAATGAGATCACACACTTGGGGCTCTGTCTGCAAAGTAAGTCCCGGTCGATCTTCTGCTTGGTCACCAGTAACCCTGAGCCCGGGTTGATGTCCACCAGGTGCGGTGCCGAATTGGAGACCACCCGAAAAGCAGTGGGCTGCCGAGGATCCAGCACAAAGCCAGCGTCTCGCGCATCTTTGGCTATGTTGGCGATCACCGTGCCAGCTCTCTGTTCCTCCTCCACGGAGTATTTGAGGTTGATCAGGGCACCTGCCCCAGTCCACAAGAGAGCGAATAGAAACCGGAGCAGGGGGCACAGAATATCCATAGCTCACGGCTCAGCGCACCGGCTGCCTCCTCCCCTTCTCTCTCCTTGCCTGTTGATTTTGCGGCTGCTGGACAGGCGGGTGGGAGGGAGGGAGGGATCTGGGTTTACTAGTTTGGGGTGGTTTCAGGAACGGAGAAGAAGGAAGGAGCAAGGGAGAGACATAGGAAAGGGGGGAGGGGGAAGAAGGGGTGCTTTGGATGTGGTTTCTTCGACAGCTAATCGCCTCTTACTTCTCCACCACACATCTTTCAACTGAAACTCCTCAAGATAGGGTGGACCACCCCCCCAAAAAAAATAAAAAATCAAGAGAGAAAACCAAAATACTTGTCTTTCTCTCAGCCAGGTCAAGGGGAGCTCTAAGTTACAGGCAAGGCAAATCTATATTGTCAGAGGGGGGGGGTTAAAAAAAGAAAGAAATCATAAACCACAGACAGAGAGATATTAAGTGCAGTCCGTGTCTTGGGGAGGGGCCTCAAATTATGTGCACCTGGCATGCGCAAATCTCTCCCCCCCCTCCCTCCCTCCCCCCAAAATAGCACAGACCTTAACAAGGAAAGTGGACACTCCGGGAAAACATCCTCTTGGACAAGGCAAAGAATGCAGAGGAGGGGGGGATTAAAAATCGGGATTTACAGGGCGGTCAAGGATGTGGGTGAAAGTAAGGCTAGGCTGCCACGGGCACGGGGGGGGGTGGACGGGAGAGGGCCCGAGCCGAGGCAGGGAAGAGTCTTGTCCGGTCGCCCTGTCTACAGAGGCGAAGCCCCAGGCAGGGAGGAAGAAGGCAGGCCGGCGAAAGCTGAAGCTCCGGAGGGGCGCCGTGTTAGGGAAGTGCCGCCGAAGCTCCTCCACGCGCCGGAGAAGAAGGAAGCGCTGTCATCCCCCGATCCCAGGCTGAACCGGGAGAGGCGTCGGCAGTGCCGCCGAGGAAGGGACGGGAGGCACGCTGGATCTCGGGCTCCGGCGCCACTCCGGAGTTGCCGGACTCGGGGAGGAGAAGGCCAGCCGGTCGTCGGCGGGCGGCGAAGGCAAGGCACGGCGCACGGCTCGGGCAGGTGGCGCTCAGAGCGGCGGCGGCGGCTGCTGGGGCGCTCCTTGGCCGGGTCTCCCTCGCTCTCCTCCCCCCATGATTATCTGGCGTGCAGCATCCAAGTTGCCAGCTGCCAACGGGAACAAAGAGGCGGCGAGGAAAGTTTGCCGGGAAGCCTCATCGTCCCCTTCGGGCCAACTGGGAAGCAGCCGCCGCGGGAGCCGGGGAACGGGAGGACCTGCAGGGCAGCGGGATCGCCGGCTCTCCTCTTCTCCTTCTCTCTCCCGGGCGTTAAGTTCTCCAAGCCGCGGCTCCGCCAGGCGGGCTGCGGGAGCCTTTGCAGAGGCCAGCCCCGACCGCAGCGGCTCGCATCGCTCTCCGGCCGGGCGCTCCTCGGTCTTTCTTTTTTTTTTGGAAGTGGGGGGAGAGGGGGGGGAAAGAAACCCGCGGTCTCTCTTTCTTTCTGGCTGTGGGTCCCCGCCCGGCTTTCGCCCGCGCCTCGCCGCCTCTTCCCCCCCGTGCGCGCTCGCCGCTGCTGCAAACTGCTGGCCACACACGAGCGAGAGAGACACAGCGGCTCCGGTCCCGAGCTACGGCACGGCTGCAGCCAATCGGAGCCCGGGGAAGCGCGTTCCAAGCCCAAGGGGCGGAGCCGCCGAGGCAAAAGGGGGCGGGGCCCGGCGGCTGAAATGTACAAGAGTGGTACCCAGGAGGGGGAGAGAGAGAGGATGGGAGCATCTTTCCGCCCGGGATGCAGGGAAGCGGGGATGCTCTTCGGGAGCTCTCCTGGGAAGGGGGCGGTGGCGTGCCTCGGGAAGGGGGGGGAAGTGCGCGTATGCTGAAGGGGGGTTGTTTGTTTGTTTTACGTGACAACTGGACGCTGTCAGCGATTCCCAGATTTGGGCAGTACTTTTTTAAAAAAGAAACTGTAACAGAGTGTGGGGGGCGGTTGTAGCCTTTTTTATTCTTAAGCTCTTTTTGAAAGGCACTTGTTCCGACATCATGAGACGCGTGGCTGCTTGCTTGGGGCAAAATCCCGCAACACTTCCCTTGCCTTTAAACAGCAAGCACGCCAGCGGCGGATGGACCTGCTGCAGACACAGCATTCCGTCTCGGCACAGGAGAGAAATACGCAGAGGTGAAGCCGGGATGTCTGCCAAAGGCCTGGTAGGCAAAGAGTCAGGCTATGCTGGCAACTGCCTGGCAGGGTAGGCAACAAGGCTGAGAGAGGGTGACTTTGGGAAAGGCCGCCCTGTGAGCATGGCAGCTGAGCGGGGGTGGGGGGGGGTTGGCCTTTGCAAATCTGCATCCAGCACTTTGCTGTGCCACATTGTCTCTTGGCCATGTTGTCTGAAACAACCTCCTTGTCACTTAGTCAGAGGAGATTTGGAAAATGGGAAGGCAACCGTCACAATGCTCACATTCCTTTAATGAGAGAATTCATGCCTGCTCGGGTGCTGTCTGAAGGTCGGTGAGAACCATCCACTTCTGGCCAAGAGAAAATCACCTTCGCAGCCAAACCTCTCTCTGCTTTGTTCACACACACACACACAAAATCAAAGGCAAAAATCCAAATAGACATGAGGGCTTGATTCCACTGACAGTGCTGCAACCTTTTATTTAAAACCAGATGAAGGGCTTAGTGTAACTCAGAAGCCTGCATGTCGCTAAAGTGTTGGTTGGACCATTTATAAAGAAAGAAAGAAACTCTGCTTCTGAGCCTGCCAGTGGCTTCATTACATTTGGAAGGACGGTTACTGGCTTTATTTTAATTCAAATATTTCTGTTACCCAAATCTATCTTAATCCCAAACATGGGAATGTGCCTTGAATGAGGTCAGCTCTCCTTAATGAATGTAGTACTATAAAAAGAAGAGAGGACACCCGCCCCCCCCTGCCTCATTGTCTGTGCTTGTTAATTACGGTCACCAATGAATAGAAAGCCAGCCTTACAGGAGCTCTTCCATGACTCGCTTTCAAACAAGCTGAATCCTTAAATCAATGAAACCAAAAAGTATGCTTATAAATCAATCAGACTGCCTTGGGAATTGATTTCAGTGAACAAGGGCCTTGTCTAAGCTTCTTTCTGTTTGATTTTTAGTTGAGTTAGGCTCAGTTTCTTGCTTTCTGTGGTTTGTATATTTCAGTTCGGGTCCTTTCTTTAAGACATTGGGGGGGGGGCAGAGAGGAATTTTAAAAAGGGAGAAAGCAGGAGGGTTACTTACCAGCCATCTGCCCCCAGAGTGCAGGTATTTTTCCATGTTAGAGCAAACAATCTGGGTTTAACCCTCCTGTGGACACATCAGGATGGGTTTTTCCCAGCCTGCCTTCGTAGAATCAACATTTTTCTTTCTGGCAAACAGCTAAGGGCGAATTGTCTGGGAGAGCCATGGACAGATAGTAAAGCAAAGATGTGATAAACAAAGCAAAGATGTGATCAAAGTTTAACACACGCACCCCCCTCCAAGGCCGTCTGTGCCTTTGATTCTGAGGACAGTGCAGACAAGTCGGCTAATAATTAAGCAGTGGGACAATACTGATGAAGCAACCTTTTTTTTTTTGCTTGCTGTAATCACCTGAAACATCTTCTGCTTAGATAAGGATGTGCCAGAAGACTGCAGAATGCACCTCAAAGGAAACCAATTCACTAAACCTCCAACGGGCTTAGGGGAATGCTTTTATAAGAGACTACACTCCTCTGTGAGAACAGAATGATTCTTCATCCTTTCTTCATAAGGACAAGCAGCAATGGTTTCTAAAGATAAGGAAGATAGAGACAGATTGACCACAGGAGGTGGGGAACACTCCCTACCTCAGCGGCCACAATGCATCACACAATTAAACACACATTGATTTCGGTGCACTTAACAGTGTGCCAAAGTTACAGCCAAGGTTTCATTTATCTAATTGAGCCCCTTCCCAACAATCTGTCACTTCAGGGCAGTTCATAAGAAGAACAATAAAACCATGAAAAAGTCACAAGCTCATTAAAAACACAAGAGATGAAATACATCAGCAAAGCAGCAATCCACTGCAACAATAAAAATTCACACACACACACACCTGTAGTTGGCCGAGGAATGGTCTAGCTGATGTGCCAGTCTTCAGGTACTATTATTACAAGGAGAAGATTTTCAATTTGCATGCAGTATATCCTGCTGGCCTTAATGAAAGATCTGGCTCTGGTTTTGTGACCCACAGTGCACCAAGGGGAGTTTGTCCTCCAGTGCTACCTGTGCATACTTTTATTTATGCCACATTTTTGTCCCCAATGGGGACCTTCTCCTCTGTTTCATCCTCCTAACAACCACCCTGTGAGGTAGCTTAGGCTGAGAGAGACAGGTCCAAGGCCACCCAGCAAGCTTCCAGGGCAGAGTGGGGATTTGAGCCTGCATGACTCAGATCCCAGTCTGAAACTCTAAACCACTGCATGCTAGTTGGTACTCGAACATACTGGGTCTAAAACCTTTGACTGATTCCATTTTCTACCTGATATGCCTTTGGGACGTCTATGGAATTGGCCGTTGTGTGTTCCTCCAGCGAGGTGCCTGATGAGTCAAGATTATATCCACATTTTTCTGTTTCCATCATTTGGTTTGCAGTGCGGGTGTTCTGTAGTAATTCATTGGGATACGATGGTGTTGTTTTTCCATGCATTTTGTAGGACCATCTGTTTATTTCAGTGTGTGTTGAGCCCTGCTGACTTAACAGCAGACCATTTGGCCCTCCAGCCAACCTAGTTGCTGACTAGAAATAGCCAATCTACACATCACATATCAGAATGCACTACCCAATAACCCCTTACCTAGTTTCTCCCATAAAAGTGGCCATTTTCAACCTTCCATGGGAGAAAAAAAATCAAAGGGCTACAACTGGGAACAGGGTTGTACAGGGAACAAAATCCAGTTGGCCTTAGGCAAGCCTTGCACCCACCCCAACAATCTGATTGCATCCTCTGCAAAATTCCCCACTGAATCTAATGGCTCTCCATATCATATGAGAGGGCCAATGGGGACTGAGGAAGGAAGGCAATTCCCTCCATGCCCAACTCTGTGGTCACTTCCACTGCACACACATGCCCCTAGTGGAGAGAAGAGTGTACTGCATCTGAAATGTACCAACCAACAGCCTGGTTTTTATTAGGGGGGGCTTTAGGCTAGTTTCTCACGTATCTGCCATATCTTATGTTTGGCAAGTCAACAAGGTGCAAGCAAGGAGGCAGGCTGTTGCCCAGGCAAAGAGCTGCATAACCTCTCTGGCTTAGGAGGTGCTTCAGTGACTCCTGCTAATCCCCTCTTTTGGATTGAGCTCAGTAGGACAGCACAACTGATTAAAACCAGGCACGTGCCCATACCAGAAAGCAATAGGTACCCAAATTGCCCACCAGACCAATTGTGAGAGTGCCAGTACCACTGCAAGGAGATAGTACATGTATCCCCTCAAGAACTGAAAGTGCTCAACAACCAAGACTTCGACAAGCCAGTTTGGTGTAGTGGTTAAGTGCGCGGACTCTAATCTGGGAGAACCGGGTTTGAGTCCCCACTCCTCCACTTGCACTTGCTGGATGACCTTGGGCAAGCCGTAGCTCTGGCACAGCTGTTCTTGAAAAAGAGCAGAGGGGAAGGGATTTGTAAACCGCTCTGGGACTCCCTTGGGTAGTGAAAGGCAGGATATAAATCCAATCTCTTCTTCTCCTACTACTCTCTGGCTTCCAGCTGCAAGGCCCTTTGGGACTCTGGAGGCACTTTGCTCTTACAGCCCATTAATATGTTACCAGCAGCAAAACGTTCTAGTCTTCACAGGATCACACGATCCCGTGCTGCTTGAAAGCATCACACCCATCCAAGTCTTTCTGCCTCTGGAAAAGTAAGCTAGAATTTTTTTTCTCCCTGAGATGCTAGCTTTCCAAGTGCAGAAAGATTCTGAAAAGGGGGGGCATTCAAACAAAAGATCCCCAAATACAGATTCTGAGGTGTTCCAGTCTGTACAAGGCACCCTCACTGAATGTTTAGATCAGCTTTTACAGTGAGCCTGCCCACACATTTTTGAAGACTTGCACCTGCCTATGTAAATAATGTAAAGCTCAGGTGGTGTAATGGCTAAGACTCCAAGGGGGTAAAAAGGTAAAGGTAAAGGTTTCCCTTGCTCGAAAGCCAGTCGAGTCCGACTCTAGGATTGCGGTGCTCATCTCCGTTTCAAAGCCGAAGAACACCAAGGCACATGGAACGCTGTTACCTTCCCACTGAAGTGGTACCTATTTATCTACTTGCAATTTCTTGCTTTCAAACTGCTAGGTTGGCAGGAGCTGGAACTAGAGACGGGAGCTCACTCCGTCATGCGGCACACTCGGGTCTCGAACTGCTGAACTACCGACCTTCCACAGCCTGCAGTTCAGCGTCTTAACCACTTGAGCCACCGCAGCTCCTAAATCCCATCTCCCTCAACAACAAACCCACTAGAACACCACTGTCCCGTCAGCACTTCTCATCTGCAATAATGGAGATTAGGATACTATCCCACTTCACAGGATGGTTGTAAGAATTATGATAATCTACATGCTCTAATGTACTGTTAAGAAGTAATAACTTATGCTCGTGCCTAGTAAAAAGAGCATGCACCCACAGTACATAATGCAAAGTTTGCTGCATAACTGCTAAACAAAGAGTGGTGGGGGGAGAGAAAAGTATTACCACAGTACAAGGCAAAGTGTTACACATCTGAAACCAGTCCACAGAGGCCTTTATTGTGCACTCAATCAGACTCAGAAAGAATGGGGTGGGGGAAGGGCAGGAAAGAAGGCCAGATCCCATAGCAGGCATGTCAAAGCAAACATCGTTTGATAGAGTATGTTAAGCAACGTTTCCAAATGCCTGTCTCAGGAATGCAGGGAGAATGGCACAAGGGGGTGGGGAGCTGACACAAAAGCACCTTGAAAGAGAGAGTCCGGGAGAGAGGGGGAGAGAGAAGCCCCTCTTACGACTGACCCTTACGACTGACCCGACTTATTTACCTTTGATTGGAGCATGTGGCAATTAAATGCATTTAGGTCTAATTAAAAAGGCTTCGCAAGAGCATTAAGACGGGGGCTTTAAGACTCAGACACAGGCTGCTTGTGAATGTGGCCTGGCAGCCTTTTAAAATACTGCCCGGATCGCTCCAACGGAACAATTAGCAAACCGGCTCCTCCAATCCGGGCAGGGCTCTCTGCTTGGAAGTGTTCAAAGCAGCGCTCCTTTGTTTTAAGGCCTCTCCCCTACTTCAAGGATATTTTTCAAAAAAAGGGGGGGGAGGTGTAGGGGGATAATCTTGCTGCTGCTTTCTTGTGGCCAACCTTGTCAGGAACTCACTGATCAATAAAAGTAAACTGGCGCCTTCAAGATTTGATTGAGCTGGAGAAAGAGAGCCTGGATAGGCCTGGCGCAGCCATTAGCAATCCCCCCAGGTTATGAGAAATGGAAGAACTGCACAGGTAAAACAATATTATTAATGATACAGTGGCCTTTGCAAGGAGGCACCCCCGCTGAGATGAGCAGAGACGCTGTCCAGGAATCCTCAAGGCAGGCAAACCAGGGCTGGGAGAGGCCCGGGCTCTCCCTCCCCTCACCCTTTCATCGGCCTGACTGTTCTCCCCAACTCCCTGAGCATCCTCAGAAGCCTGAACTCCTCCGAAAAGGGATTCTCGGTTTCAGGATCTGAAATCTCTTCTCCAGCATCCTCTGCTGGCTTTGGGGATACCTAGATGCCTTGGAGGACCCCTTCCCTTCCCTTTTTATATCTGCATCCGAAGGAGAATTTCCAGCCATGCAGCTTTTCCTGCAATGACCGGCAGCTGGCTGTGTTGACAATCCCTTGTTTACTTGGTTCTTAAAGGCACAGGGTCCCGGCCTTTCTGGGCACTCCTCACTGTCATCCAAGCAAGGTGAGGGAGGGGGCAGGTGGCCAACTTTTTCATGGCCCCGCTCCTGGGCTTTGAACGGGCAGCAAATCAAGCAGACAATGGCTTTTGTGCCCCTTTGAGAGGACACTGCATCACCGAAAGGTCTCCAGGTGAGGCTACTGGGAAAGGCACTGAAGTGGGGCTAATCAAAGAAGCTGACAAATGGCAAGCCAAGTGGGGGGGGGGGTAGTGCAACCCCTCCATCACCTGGCTGACTCTGAAAGCTGCTATCAGGGAAGAGTCTCGATCAAAAGAATATGCCATGCCATGCAACGACAGGAAAATCAATCCCCTTTAAAACAAAGCACCCACCGTTTGCCTCCCCACCCCTATTATACACACCCAAATCCAGCCCCGGAGCACAAAGGTGGGGGAGAGGGATAAAGGTAGCGACCCATGCAAAATCCCGATCATCATCCCGCACGGAGTCACTCACGGTGGCGAAGGGAGATTCTCCCTTCCCCCCCCCCCCCCCTTATCTCTTGGTAATTACAGTCCTACCCTGTCATCTGTTTATATTATAATCATCATTTTAATAATTATATCGACAAAACGGTCACTGAAAGCACATCCTTGGAGCTGGAATTTATTATGAGTGAATAAAACCTATTAAGCATTTAAGGCGCCGCGGCACAAATGAAGTCTTCTCTCCAGCGCCTCTTTCTCTAGGAGCGGGGGGGGGGGCGCGGGGAGGGGGGCTCAGCTGCCGGCTGCCTTTTCCAAGACGCAAGAGGGACATCTAGCAGCCGATGGCGGCATTGCTCGCCCACATTTATCGCCGGCGCCGGGGATACCTGGGATGCTGGCTGGGAACAAGGCTCTGGGGGCAAGGGACGTCGCCTTTCACCCCAACCTGCAACCTGGAACCCAATTGTCATTTTTGACCCTCTCTGTCTCCCTCCCCACCTCTGTTCCTTCACTACAAACTTGTGTTGATTTTAGATCAGCTTAACTGCCCTCATGGCTTCTCCGTGACCTTCAAGAATCCTGGCCATTGTGGGAGCGGATCCCACTGAGTGGTTTCTGTAGGCAGAAGAATATCCACCTGCAGAATGGGAATTTTCTCGCTTACCCTCCCCATGAGTGTGTGTGTGGGGGGGGTGTCTATAGTACTGTCAAGTTACAGTGACCCCATAGGTTTTCCAGGCAAGAGATGTTCAGAGGTGGTTTGCCTTTGCTTTTGCAAAGTCTTCCTTGGTGGTCTCTCAGACAAGTATGGATGCTGCTTAGCTTCCCAGACCTGATGAGATCAGGCTATACTATACCATTCTACATCCTTGTCCGTCCCCCCATAAAAGGTAAAGGTTCCCTTGCTCGAAAGCCAGTCGAATCCGACTCTAGGGTTGCGGTGCTCATCTCCGTTTCAAAGCCGAAGAGCCAGCGCTGTCCGAAGACGTTTCCGTGGTCATGTGGCCGGCATGACTAAACACCAAGGCGCACGGAACGCTGTTACCTTCCCACCAAAGTGGTACCTATTTATGTACTTGCAATTTCTTGCTTTCGAACTGCTAGGTTGGCAGGAGCTGGAACTAGAGATGGGAGCTCACTCCCTCATGCGGCACCTGGGTCTTGAACTGCTGAACTATTGACCTTCCACAGCCTGCAGTTCAGCATCTTAACCACTTGAGCCACCGCATACTGCAACCCAAAATGCTTCCTGAACTGGGGCATTTGGGGCTGTAGCGGGAGGCAAGGAAATCACACTTCTTGGGTGGAAATCCTTCCACCCAAAACAACACTCTGCTGGATCCAAGCCAATAATGCAGCACATTACAGAGAGACCTCTCCTTCCGTTGCAGAACTACAGCTCCCAGAATTCCCTGAACTGTAGGATTAATAAGGCCGTCCACTCATCCTCATCTTTCTCCTCTGTCTCTTTCTCCTTGCTGAGCATTTCAAGGAAAAAAGATAAATGTGGTGAAGTGGTGAGAATCTCAGGCTTGGAAAGGGAAACCTGGGTTCAAGTCCCCATTCTGCCATTAAACTAACTCCAGTGATTGTGGGGAAAAGTTTGAGTCCAGTGGCACCTTTAAGACCAACAGAGTTGGTAGTTCCGCTCTATTCTGCTATGGTCAGGCCTCACCTGGAGTACTGTGTCCAGTTTTGGGCACCACATTTTAGGAAGGATGTTCACAAGCTCGAGCGTGTCCAGAAGAGGGCAACCAGGATGGTGAGAGGGTTGGAATCCAAGTCTTACGAGGAAAGGCTGAAAGAGTTGGGTATGTTTAGCCCGGGAAAGAGAAGGCTTAGAGGGGACATGATTGCAGTCTTCAAGTATTTGAAGGGCTGTCATGTAGAAGATGGAGCAGATCTATTCTCTCTTGCTCCGGATTGCAAGACTAGATCTAATGGGTGGAAATTACAAGGGAGTCATTACCAGCTAAATATCAGGAGAAACTTCCTAACCGTAAGAGTGGTTGAGCAGTGGAACATAAGAACATAAGAGACGCCAATGCTGGATCGGGCCAAAGGCCCATCCAGTCCAACACTCTGTCACACAGTGGCCAAAAATAGAACAGTCTGCCTCAGGAGGTGGTGGATGCTCCTTCGCTGGATGTTTTCAAGCGGAGGCTGGACGACCATCTTTCGGGTATGTTGTAGATATGTAGGGCTATCTTTCAGCTATGCTCCTGCAGAGTGTCGGGGGTTGGACTAGATGACCTGCAAGGTCCCTTCCAACATTCTATGATTCTGGGTATAAATGTCATGTGCATCCACACTTTGTCAGATATGTATCTGATAAACTGTGCATGCACATGAAAGCTTATACCCAGAATTAAACTGTGTTGGTCTTAAAGGTGCCCCACTGGACTCGAACTTTGTTCCGTTGCTTCAGACCAACACGGCTGCCCCACCTGGATCTATGAGCAGTGATCTCGGATTAGGGTTGCCAGCGCTGCCTCAGCAAATACAGAGAGATTTTAAGGGCTGTGCCTGGGGGAGGTGAGTTTGAGTGATATGAGACAGACCACAGAGATACAGGGAAAATCCTAGAATGTCACTACAGAGAGGCCATGTTGGCCGCTTCTTCTCCTGCTCTTCAGTTTGTTGAGGGCAGAGAACTGGGGCTAAGGACAGGGGTTTACCTGCCACACTGGCAATGACAAGCCTACCTTGGGCCAGTCACCATCTCCCAATATCACCTGCCTCGTGGGGTTTAGTTAGTAAATCCATAGACGGCAGCAGAATGCAGCAAAGTCAGTCATTTGCCAGGCCCCAAGACTGCCCGGGGGCCCCACTGCAGAAGCTCTTACATGATGGAGAAGAGAGGGTCAGGATCCACCCTCCGGAGCTGAACTGAGGGTTTGACTCAGTATGGGACAGCAGACGCACACCTTATGGAAGGAGGTGGGTCACCACTCCGTGGCAGAGCATGTGCCCTGCATACATTGGAAGGTCCCAGACCAACCCAAATCATCAAGGGGCTAGAGCACCTCCGCTAAATGCAACTGGGAGGGGCATGACTGAGATGTGTAAAACTACAGTGTGGTGTGAAGAAAGTGGGTGAAGAGAGGACCCGTCTGGTGTCCTGGTTAAGAGTGCCAGAGTGGGATCTGGGCAACCCAGTTTCAAACCCCAGCTCAGCCGTGAAGCTGGCTGAGTGTCTTTGGGCCAGGCATTCTCTCTTAGCCTCAGTGTGGGGAGGGGTGTCAAGAGGCACTTTAAAAATCTTTCTTACCAACTGCAAGTGAAGGAGGAGGAGGAGGAGACCCCAGCTCAGCCGTGAAGCTGGCTGAGTGTCTTTGGGCCAGGCATTCTCTCTTAGCCTCAGTGTGGGGAGGGGTGTCAAGAGGCACTTTAAAAATCTTTCTTACCAACTGCAAGTGAAGGAGGAGGAGGAGGAGATTGGATTCATACCCTGCCCTTCTCTCAGAGTCTCAGAGCGGCTTACAATAGCGAGTAGACAAATGGGTACCTGCCCTTAGAGGGGCAGGGGGCACCCTCCTCCGTGTGAGGTGTGTGGTGGAGGCATGGGCGGCGGCAGCAGAACATCGGAGGCGGAGCCTTGGCAGCGGCGGTACAAGGTCGACGGAGCACATCCTGGTGGCCAGTACAACATCGAGCGGCTGAGGCGGATGACAACGGAGGAGGGACCGGAAGGCGCGGCAACGTGGAAGCGCAGGCGCAGCGGAGCCAAACGTGGACATAGCTGAAGCCGGAACGGACACGGGACCGCGCACTAAGAATGGACCACCGGAAAAAAGAAGCCACCACGATCCATCTCTGACACCATATGGAAGCGCCGACCCGAAGACCGCCGGGAAGACCTCATAAGAAGACCTCGCAAGGAAGAAGCTGAGCCGGAGAAACAGCAATGCTCACCACCAGGGTGCCGGTAGGCAGCCCCTCCCCCCCACTATGTGGCCGTAGTTAGGGATAGCAACATTAGAAACCTCTGTAAACCGCCCAGAGACCCTCCGGAGTCAGGGTGGTATAGAAGTCGAAGCCATAAATAAAATAAATAAACAGTCTCCTTTCCCTTCCCCTCCCCACAACAGACACCCTGTGAGGTGGGTGCGGCTGAGAGAGCTCTTTCAAGAACAGCTCTTCAGTGGAGGAGTGGGGAATCAAACCCAGTTCTCCCAGATTAGAGTCCGTGCACTTAACCACTACACCAAACAATCTTGGCATTTGAACTGAGACTCTAGTGCGAGAGGAGCAGGGTGTCTTCCTTCCCCCTCCCCCAACGGAGTTTCCCTGATGATAATCAGTCCTCAATCCAAAGGGACCTACTACTAGGGTTGCCAGCTCTAGGGTGGGAAATACCTGGAGATTTGGAGGGGGTGGAGCTTGGGGAGGGCAGGGTCTGGGGAGAGGTGTGATCTCAGCAGGATAGAATGCCATAAAATCTACCCTCCAAAGCAACCATTTCCTCCAGGGGAACTAATCTCTGTTGACTGGAGAGCAGGTGATATAGTGGGAGATTTCCAGGTCCCACCTGGAGGTTGGCAACCCTAGCAGTAGCCCTACAGGGGTGGCTGTATGGGGGGTGTGGCATTACTTCATTCTTCAGGTTGATTCCTTGAAGGGCTGGGGTCGACATACCTCCAAAGTGGAGCAGCAGCTACTGCCCCCTTTGCCCATGTGGCTGCCCTGCCACCTGGCTGCAAGTGTTGCCCAGCACAGAGGAAGGATGCATGGTTGGGCAGTGGTGGAAACCCACGGGTGGGTGAGGAGGTGCATGGGAAATGGTGCAATTGGGGTGGCAGCATTCTCTGCCTAGGGCCCCCTAAAACCTGGAAACTGCCCTGGGTAACTTTATTGGCCACATTTCCAGGCCAAGTACCCTAGCTATCATATATTAAAGGTAAAGGTAAAGGTTTCCCTTGCTCAAAAGCTAGTCGAATCTCACTCTAAGGGGCGGTGCTCCTCTCCGTTTCCAAGCCGAAGAGCCAAGGCGCACGGAATGCTGTTACCTTCCCACCGAAGCGGTACCTATTTATCTACTTGCAATTTCTTGCTTTTATTGGAATGAAGCAAAAATGAGTGACACAAGAGGATCCTAAGGGTTCTTCCACGGGTCAACTTCTGCTGTCCCTCTTTCCCCATCAGGTGTGCACAAATGCAAGAGATCTTGCACTGCAGCTAGAGTTAGCAACTCCTTGAGCCAAGGAAGAAAAAACGCTGAGAGCAAACTGTCAAAACTGTAAACA
>NW_015177040.1:369662-413091 GCF_001447785.1 Gekko japonicus | reverse complement strand
GTGCGGGGGGCGGAGCACACGACGAAGCCCCGCCCCCTTCTTCCGGCTGCCCCCTTCTTCCAGCCTCATTCTGTTGCAGAAGGAGGAAGAAGCAGGAGGGTAAGTTGGCGTCCTCCCCCTCTGCCTGGCTGAGGCCACTCCACGTGGCCTCCGCAAGGACTCCCAACCTCATCCAGGAGCTTCCCCGAGGTAGCTGTGTTAGTCTGTTGCTGCAAAATAGTCCAAGAGTTCAAATAGCACCTTTAAGACTAACAAATAGCACCTTTAAGACTAACCTTTAAGACTAAGACTGAGTGGTAGGTGTGGCCTTATGACACACTTCCGGTGATGTCAGGGGGTGTGGCATATGATAATGAGTTATGCTAATGAGTTCCCCTAGCTCTTTTTCTACGAAACGACCCCTGGTCGCGACACAGAGGCAGGCAATGGCAAACCACCTCTGAGCATCTCTTGCCTTGAAAGACCTGCAGGGTCACCATAAATCAGGTGCAACTTGATGTCACTTTCCACCACCAGTAGTAAATAGGTCAAGAGTTTGTTAGCTGCTAGCCAGTTTAATTCTGCTCCTTTTATGTGTTCTATGTAAACACAGAAATATCCCCAACAGTCAACACTGTCTCTGCCTCCACCATCTATTTAAAGTGTTTTTAAGACTCTGCGCAAGCCATGAACCTTGACAAACGCCCAAAGCAGCTCACAAAATACTTTTTTTAAGAGTAAAACTACAGCCATAAAACCACAATAAAAGGAGGACAGTTAGCAAAACCGGGAAGCCAGAGATACAGTGCCCCATTCAAAGGTCCTCTGAAACAGGTAAGTCTTCAGTAGATGTCAAAAGACATGATGAAAAGCCCTATTTGAATAGATAAATGGGCCCTTTTATTTTGTTTAATTACTTCATTTATACCCCACCTTTCATCCCAGTGGGGACTCAAAGCAGTTTATTTTAATTGTAATTTTATTTATTGGATTTATATCCCGCCCTCCCCTTAAGGGGCTCAGGGCAGGTTCCAACAGTACAAAATACAACACAATTAAAACCATATTAAATGTTATCCTCCATTTTATCCTCATAACAACCACCTGAGGTAGGCAGGGCTGAGCGTGTGGTTGGCCCAGTGACAACCAGAATGCTTCACGGCGAAGTGGGTATTCCAACCTGGTTCTCCCTGATCCCAGTCTAACTATTCCAGCATTCTTCTTCTCACAGTGGCTGACTAAATGGCCCAGAAAGGCCTACAGACGACAACGAAAGCTTCCACCTTTTGCTGCACCAGTCCCAGTAACTGACAGTCCAAGGTATAGTGCCTCGGAGATTCTGCTTGGCCGTTAGGGCTAATAGCCGTCAAATCCTCCGGGAACTCATCTAATCCCCCTTTCAAAGCCATCTAAGAAGACAGCCATTGCCACATCCAGTGGTGGTGAGTACCACTGCGTGAAGAAGTACTTCCTTTTGTTAACCTCAATCTAGTGGGGCCAAGGTCACCCAGTGAGTTTCAGGGCTAAGTGGGGATTTGACCCATTGCCTCTTTGGCCCTAATCTGGCACTCAGCCAACACACCACAAGAGCCCTGGCCTGCAATGAGAGGGCAAAGAAATCTCCTGAGGGAGAGAATGTCACAGTTTGGGCACAACAGCCAAGAAAGCCTTTCCCTGGATTGTTGTGAGGATAAAATGGGGGTCTGGGGTTGCCAGCTTCAGGTCGAGAAATTCTTGGAGATTTGGGGTTGGAATATGAGGGAGGAAGGTGGTGTTTTGGAGAGGGGTGGTTGTTCAACAGGGATGTGGTGCTGTAGAGCCCACCCTCTGAAGGTGCCATTTTCTCCAAAGGAACTGTTGAGATCAGCTGTAATTCTGGAAGAACTCTAGGCCCCAGATGGAGTTTGGCAACCCTACGGGAGACTCATATGCGTTGCCTTGAGCTCACTGGATGAAGAATGGGCTGGACAGAATAAAGAAAAACAGCTGCAGTGTCTCTGGTACCAGCCATCTTGGTTTAAGGATCAATGCACCCCACTCAAGGCCACTTAGGGCTCATCTACTAGGGAAGGGCCATGGCTCCATGGTAGAGCATCCTCTTTGTATGGAGATGACCCCAGGTTTCATACCCAGCATCTCCAGTTTTGTTTTGTTATTCAAAAGGGATGTGAAAGACCTTAACCTGAGATCCTGGAGAGCTGCTAACAGAGTAAACAAGACCAACCCAATATTAGGCAGTTTCATGGGTTCACTTGTCTCTCTTTGACTGTCCCAGCTTTCCCAGATAATCTCAGGGAACTGTAGTTTAGTGCTGGCAATTCTTTGATAGAGATCTTTAGCCCATCCCACAGAACTATGTTTCCCAGAGTTCCTTGAAATCAAAGAATGGAGTATTGTCCCATCCCTGTTCCTTGAGGAGAAGAAATCACCACTAAACTAGTTTTCCTGTTATGTAAATATGTGCCCTAATAATTAGTATAGTGTTCTAGACTGTTCCAAACACTTTACACTTGTAATAGGCTGGCTGGGTTTAAACACTCCTAATGCCTACTACTGTTAACCTCATACTGCAGCTTGCCGCAGGTCATCTCATTTAATTTCCGGCTTTCTTTTGTCTGAGCATTTCCCCATGCATCCCTATTCACCCCCATGCACATCTGGGTCAATACTGTGCTTTTTGTATCATCTTGTGAATGCAGTTCATGTGGGAGAGGATCTGGAAGAGAAATCAAATGTACGCTGCAGCCATTTGTTTTTGAAACCAATTTCCCATGCATCCCTATTCACCCCCATGCACATCTGGGTCAATACTGTGCTTTTTGTATCACTTGTGAATGCAGTTCATGTGGGAGATGATCTGGAAGAGAAATCAAATGTACGCTGCAGCCATTTGTTTTTGAAACCAATTTCAAGCAAAGCCTGTGTGAGCTTTGGGTGGGAAAACACTATAAGCCTGCCTGGCTCTCATCCCTGCCAAGATTCTACCGGAGCGAGAAGATGATTTGCTATCGGATCTCTTACCTGAAGTTCTTTGTTACCTGCTGCTGGCAGAATTACCAGTCAGTTTCTGGCATAATGAAGGAGAAAGGCGAGCTGACACAGTAACTAAACCCAACTGAAAGATCTGCAGTGAGCCTGGTTCACACATGCATGCACTTTCAGCCTCCAATTACTGTTACACGTCTGAAGGGCAGCTGAATCCAAGAACCAACCAAGTCAAAAAGGTTTGTTCTTGAGGTGAGTCAAGATTAAATGACAGCTTTCTCTGTGGTGTGAAATTTGTGACTGCAGTGTGAAATCTGTGATGGCAATTCACACATACATGTCATCTCTGGATGTTTCAGTCGGGCACAGGGCGATTACATGTGTGAACCAGCTGTTAAGTTCCAGCACTTTTTAGAGTGTGGACTAAGAAGGGTGTGATTCTGCTGTTGCAGTGCCAGTAGTTTCCTACCTATCACCTCCTAATAGGGCAAACCCTGCTTTCAAACCACATAACCACCTTTTTTACCAAGCTTACCTTTGGGACAGAGTTGCCAACCTGGTATGCTCCTCCACCTTTCTCAGCAGCTTGATCTACAAAATCCAGCAGGTGAACTTGCTTTTATAGCACAGAGATTAAGAATTATCATCTGCCAATCTCTACAGATCAAGTTGCTGCTAAGGGTCCAGGAGCATGGAGCCAGTTAAAAAGTTGGCAACCATACACCTGAGTTTTTTAACAGCAGTTTGGCACACAGAAATTTAGAAGGTGAAGTTTCTTCCTGGCTCAGACATGGGGAAAACACACAGAGTGAGCAGGTTATGCTTTTGAAGGGTCAGCGTGGAACTATTTGGCACCCTCAGCAACGGAACACAGACCCCCATCTGATCACACACCTGCTGAGCAGGATAACAATTGCACATTAAGTGATCAAGTGCTAGCCAGGATACTTTTCCCCTTATTTTAATTCAAATTTTGGTAACTTGATTACCTCACTATTGTGCTCCAGAGTAATTAATCAGCACAGAGATGACCTCCAGATTCCCGGGCCACAAACATAAATTAGAATCCCAATGACACTTGGAAGCATAGATCTGGGGGAGTATAAAATAGAGAAATCCCAGAATAAAGGCCGTCTGTTTCTCCAGAATGTTTACCTAGCTGAGGCAGGTGACCCTGGAATTTTGTTACCTTGGGCAGGTAGCTAAATAAAGTACACAGACTATGTATTTAGAAAATGTATATGCTGCCCATCCGGAGACCTCTTAAGGCTACTCACAGAATAAAACAATACAACAAAATAATAAAAATGACACCATAAACATTGTCAATAATAAACAAATCATTAAAAACCAATAAACGATGCAGGGTATAAAAACAGCATAAATAGCAGCCTAAAAATGACATTCATAGAACATGGGACTGGTCCTATACTATGGTTGCCAACTTTCAGGGAGAGCTCGGAGCTCGAATTTCAACCAATCACAACTAGAAAGATCAGTTCCTTGGGGGGGGGGTAATGGCAGCTTTGGAGGGTGGGCTCTACAGCATTACATCCCTGCTGAGATCCCTCCCCTCCCCAAATTCCTTGCTCTCCAGACTCCACCCCCAAATCTCCAGGAATTTCCCAACCCAAAATTGGCTACCCTTTCTTACCCTCTTCTCGTTACTTATCTCCAAGCCAGGGGTTATCCTCACATGCTAAATTTGTGGGTGCTAATTTACTTCACCCAAGAATTAAGAAGAAGAGAAGAAGAGAAGAGATTGGATGTATACCCCACCCTTCACTCGGAGTTTCAGAGTGGTTTGCAATCTCCTTTCCCTTCCACTCCCCCCAGCAGACACCCTGTGAGGTGGGTGGGGCTGAGAGAGCTCTTTGGAGAACTGCTCGTGAGAGAACAGCTCTGAAAGAACTTGTAACTGACCCAAAGTCACACCAACAGCGGCATGTGGAGGAGTGGGGAATCAAAACCGATAGCAAATCAAAACCCGGTTCTCCCAGATTAGAGTCCACTACATCAAACTGGCTCTTAAAATAAACTCCTTCAATGTGTCACATGACACCTTTTTTAAAAAGAAGAAAGAGGTGTTTTTTAGCTTTTTAGAATAGGAAATGGTCCTAAGCTGGGGTTCAGGAGGAACTGGAGGACAGGGAAACCTGGAAATGCTTCCCCACCCTCAAGCATTCTGGGAGTTAAGCTACTTGGAGTTTGAACATGCTGATTTTTCCTCCTTCCCAGCCCCTTTGATTTCCCCCTTTAACTAACTCTTAGCTGCACTCAACATTCTGTGCTCCTGGAGCAGATCTCTCTCTCTCTCTCTCTCTCCCCGCAGGGTGATATTTCCCTGCTTATGTTCAGAGACCACACACACACCCCAAGCATGTAAAGAGTTGTCTGTAGGTGGCCTGATTTTTACAGCTTTCATCGTCCACACAGGGGCCAGCCAGTTAACTATTCAACATAATGATGTTTAAAGAGAGAGGGAGAGGCAGACCAGCGGCAGCAGATGCCTCTCAAGAGTGGAAATTTCCCAGACTCTTCCAATCTGACCTGCCATATCTGCCCGCTCTGGATTCCCCTTAGCTCAGCATGGATTCTTCAAGATCAGGATCATCCTTTATCGTGCTTAAGTGATTCTGAAAAACATCCTCCTTCAGCTGCCATGACTGTGAGCACAGCTGGATGGAGAGAAACCATGGATCTCAGCTCTTTCAGGAAGCATTCCGCTGTAAGTTAGGTAGGTGTTTCTGAGCTTAAATACAACTGTTCCTATTCACCTATCATGTACCTGCAGCTAACAACTCAAAGATGGTAAAACACAGATAGGCAGACATCTAAGTGAAAGGCTCTAGACGTTTCTGCTGGTTATCAGGTGGGCTGCCAGGTTACAACCTGGGCTGCGGTCACACATACTAAATAAGTCACTTCCAATCCACTTTCAGTGCACTTTCCAACTGGCTTTTACTGTGTGAACCGGCAAAATCCAGTTGGAAAGTGCACTAAAAGTGGATTGTTTCGTGTGTGTGACCGCAGCCCTGGAGAGTCTCTTTCCCCCTTTAAATCCATTCATTAAGTCCCACGTTCCCTGGCCCCCTCTGCCTTCTATGCTGCATTCATGGGGGAGGGGGGATTGTGAACTTCATCCAGGGGCTCCTGTACTTATCCCTTTGGTAGCAATTTGATCTGCAGCAGTTTGGACATTATGACATTTAACTCCGTGCCAGTTTTACCTGCCGAGTTCGGTCCATCGGACCTCTGTTCATGGCGCAAGCAAGGCCTTTTCTGGCCGGTTGACAATTCTACAGAGGCTCTTATGAATAAGAGAACCAGCAGGTGCCGCGTCTGCTGTTCAGCTGATAGTTTCAAAGGGACAGAGCAAATCTCCAGGTTGCAACCCCCATAATCCTAGTTCTGTAGAAATTACTGAGTTTTTCTCCCTTGTTTGTTTCTTTGAAATCTACCTGGGAGAGTGGCAGCCTCACTTAGCCAGGAAGATAGGAAGTGTCCTTGCCTGAAGGTATAAGGCCACTCGAGTTGCTGAGTTTCCAGAAAAGAAGCAGTTTGCAAGCCACAGAAAAGGAAAGCAGTAGGGGGAAGAAGGAGGCTGCGTTTGCGGTACGGCAAGAATCAGCAACTTTAATCGCTCCTATGTTCCGCAAAGCCTTCCTTGAAAAATTAATTCCAATCACTTGAAGAGCTCTGTGTGGATTGAGAGCTGTCTGAAGGGCCATAAACAAAAGGTAATTAGAAACAGGGGGAGGCGTTTATGGGGTACTGTGGGGAATCTGGGTTCGGCCTGCTCTTATTTAATACCTTCATTAATGACCTGAATGAGGGGAGTAAACAGCACGTTAATGAATTTGGCAGATGATAGTAAATTGGGGGGCGTTTTGGAACACTGGCGAGCAGAGAGAATTAATGCAAACAGGCCGAGAGAGATTAGAAAGCAGGCCAGCCATTCGGGGAGAGAGAGAGGCTGTCTTGACAGAAGCAAGCTACAGCACCTGGACATCAAACCCAATAGCTACGACAGCCAGGCCCATGAAGCAGTAATAACTGAAAGAAACCCAAGGTCCTGGACCAAAAACAGGCACCAGATGATTCCGGGGATGCCAGTGGGAAGAGAGGACACAGAAGGAAGCTTCTTGAGCAAATACCGGCGAAGGTCCAAGATATAGGCCTCAGGAAAACAAATATGGCAGAAGAAACAGAAAAGAAGGGTGAAATGGAGAGAACCTGGCAAGTTTCAAGCCTATGAAGTTGACTTATACAGCGTTGGATCATGGGTCCACTTAGCCTAATGCTGATTACTGGGGCTGAGATCCTTTTAAGTGGCCATGCCAGGCACTGAACTGGAGATTTTCTACATACACGGCAGAGGCTCCACCCCTGAGCTGTGGTCCTTCCCCAGAGGATGTTCAGGTAACATTTGAGTCTGAGTGAGTTATGACTAGTGGTTCCTACTAGCTCCCTTTCTCAAAGGGTCCTCGGTTCCCTGCTGTGATGTGCTATTTCAGTGTAGGTCAATGAATGGAAAACCAGCTAGGGTTACCAGTCCCAAGATGGGAGTGGGAAATCCCCTGATTTCATGGGTTCCTGCCCGCTGCCAACCAGCTGGTCAATGGGGAGAAGCCCTACCCCCAACAGCTACAATCCTGTGCAACAGCTACAGTCCTGTGCAACACAATTGCTTCATGCTCAAGTGATGTCATCATGTCGGGAACATCGTGTGGCAATGCTCTGGTTTTTTACCGAAAGTCTATGGTTTGAGCCCAGTTTTACCATAGAGTTTGCCCCAAAACCAGAGCGTCACTGTGTGATGTCCCTGGCCTGATGGCATCACTTCTGACCTGACGACGATGACGTCATACACAGTGACGTCACCCTGCTCCCCACTCCCAGAAAGCTCCCTCCCACTCCCCCACCAGCGCAAGGTCAGGCAGCCCTAAACCAGCACCTCTCCAGAGGCCTGCTCAAGGTGGCTCTCAAAGTTAAAAATGAGAAAATCATAAAAACAGTATAAAAATAATTACAATTGTCAAAGTGTTGAAAACTCAGGCAGAGCATCAAAACAAACAAAAGAAACATTTACCAGGCTAAAATGATCCTTGTACAACAGTCAGGTCAGAAACAGACAAAAACAGTTTTAAAAGATCAAACCCCTTAGTTAAAAACCTGGTTAAAAAGAAATGTTATGGCCTGGCACTTGAAAGATAGTAGGGTAGGTGCCAAGAGAGGCACAATCAGGGCTATTTTGGGGCAGGAACGCACAGGAACGGAGTTCCGGCTGGCTCCCAAGTTAGCCACGCCCAGCAGGAACTCATTAGCATAATAGGCCACACCCAACAGCAGGAACTCATTAGGATTAGCTACATTAGGGTTGTGTGGCCTAAAATGCAAAGGAGTTCCTGCTACAAAAAAGCCCTGGGTTTTGACAACAAACAAGGTAAACAGAATAACAAGCAAAAGGTGGGTGTGGCTGGATGACCACACTTCTGGTAACATGGGGGTGCGGCCTAATGTGCTAATGAGCTGTGCTGTCAGGGGTGTGGCCTAATATGCTAATGAGTTTCTGCTGTTGGGTGTGGCCTACTATGCTAATGAGTTCCTGCTGGGCTTTTTCTACAAAAAGAGCCCTGGACAATGAAAAGGGTATTCCACAGGTAAGGTGCCCCAACTGATAAGGCCCTGCCTCTAGTAATCTCCCACCTCATGTCTGCAGGCAGTGGCATAGAAAACAGGGTCTGACAGGATGATTTTAACAGATGAAGGCGGTCTTTCAAGTTCCCTGGCCCCAAGCTGTGTAGAGGAAGAGGAAGAGATTGGATTTATACCCCGCCCTTTACTTGGAGTCTCAGAGCGGCTTACAAACTCCTTTCCCTTCCCCTCCCCACAACAGACACCCTGTGAGGTGGGTGGGGCTGAGAGAACTCTGACAGAAATTGCTCTTTTTCAAGGACAGCTGTGCCAGAGCTTGTGACTGACCCAAGGTCACATCAGCAGGTGCAAGTGGAGGAGTGGGGAATCAAACCCGGTTCTCCCAGATTAGAGTCCGCACACTTGACCACTACACCAAACTGGCTCTCGGTAGGGCCTCAGTGTAGGGCTCCCAGTGTAGGGCCTTCCATGTAAAAACCAGCTCTTTGGATTGTTGCCAGAAACAGATGGGCAGCTGGTGCAGATCTTTCACCACAGGGGTGATAGAATCTATGTATCCAGCCCCACGTAACAGCCAGGTGAAGTTCCCAAATTTCAAAGCAGCCCCATGTACAGTACATCATGTTAATCAGAGCACAGGCCATGATGGCCAGATCCCACTGTTCAAGGATCCATCATTGCTGATGTATCAGCCAAACTGGATAAAAGGTGCCACATGACACAGAAGGATCATAGACATCTGAGCTCCAAGGCTCCCATGTAGAACTCTGTGACACTAGTGAGTGCTGCATCTGGAGACCTAAGAAAGTCAGGCTATGGTCCCTCCAACATCCATCAACTACTCTGACTGGCCACAGCTCTCCAGGGTCTCTGCTTTCTCTGCCTCAGCCACCCATTTGTGATGTGAGAATGATAAAAAAAAATACTGGCCTTTCTTAAAGGTTGTAGTACAGATTACAAGTTAACGGACGTGAAACAATTTGCAGTTACAAAAGCATTCTATAAATGGTATTATCATCATTTGTCTTTCTATAACCAAAGTATTAGCCATTGTCAAATATCTAGTCACATTGTTTCAAATACTAAATATGGAGTTTATCTGTCCAGATTAATATGACGTCAGGGGAAATGCAGACTGCTCTGTACTGACAAGGACATATTGATCAATATGTTCTATACAATGTATTTATTTGCTTAGTGTATAACCCACCTTTCTCATCAACGGGAACCCAAAGACATCATTCTCCTCCCCTCCATTTTATCCTCACAATAGCCCTGTGAGGTAGGTTAAGCTGAAAGTATAGCAGTAGCCCAAGATCACCCAGTAAGCTTCCATGGCAGAGTGGGAATTCGAACCTGGGTCTCCCAGACCGTAGCCCAACACTTGAACCACTCTACTGCACTGGATCTCTACCAAAGTAGGGACTGCATCACTTATTTCTGCACCTCTTATGCAAAACAATAATCCACTGGGATCTCTCTTTTTTCTTGAGGAACGCCTCACAGCAATACAAAAAAATGGGAACAAATTTCCATCTGTAACAGATTTCCTACTTAATGGGGATACAACTCCCAAAATATGAATAATCCATACAAATTGCAAGTGCATAACCCTAAGGGAGATTAAGTGCTGTTATCAGTGTTCCAAGCCAAAAAAAGTCTCCTTTATTTTTAAAGTCTTTTGCCTTGCAAATGCTAATAAAAGTATGGAAAGCCAAGTTTTGATTGTCAAAACCAAACAGGGGGTGAAGGGTTAAATATCTTCCTGCACAACCTTGATCTTAATTGCAGCTGCACTCATGTGCAATTTCCCTCTTACATACTTGCAAATTCTGAGGTTTCCCACACACACACACATCAGTTTGCACCCCCATCACCACCACCACCATCATGGGATTCCCAGTAAAAACGCAATAGCAACCCTACAGACACTGGCTAATCTCAGTGCAAAGTTGCGGTCAGATCAGTAGTTAAGGAGAAGTACTTTGGGAGACAGTCGGCGAGTTCATTATTCGATATCACCACCTCTAACAGGGATGGGTTTAGCTGGAGCCATTAATACCACATCCACTTTGCTACTCAAAGTAGATTTAGCCGCTTCGGAATTAAGCTCACCCCCATTACACACCCTGCCTCATTGGATGTATGCAAACACTCCGAGCAAAATGGATTAATAATCCTATTACCAGTCCAGATAAACACACACACACACACACAAACACATACAAGCCAAATGAAGTCTGCACAGAAATAAAGATAACCACGCATTAGGGGGTTTGATCTCAAAGAGCCCATCCCTTCCCCTTGACACATAATTAGCTTTGCTAAAGCCAAAGCACTAGACAGTAAATGCTGGCTCCCCGTACCTCCACCAGTGATAGGAGCACGGCACAAGCTGCCAGTAATTTTGCTCCTCCTGGTTCTCTTTGGCATTTCAGCAGCGGGGGAAAGGATGCCAAAGGAAAGGAAGCTCCAAAATGAAAAAGATCCCCCCAGAAGGAGCATCTGGTTCCCCAGCAACTTCCAGAGGCAGTTGGGTTAGCATCCAAGGAGTTAGGTTTGATGTGCAGCTACGTCGCAATGTCATCCGACGTGCCAAATTGAGTTAGGTTAGCCATGAGGCTAAAATTTGCACAGTCAATCCAGGCCATTAGACTTGGCCAGCTCACAAAGGCTGTTCCTGCCTAGCCTGAGATATAACCACCAATGAAAATTGGGTAGGATTCCAGGATGACTCAAAGTCAGTTTGGTGTAGTGGTTAAGAGCCGCGGCCTCTAATCTGGTGAGAACCAGGTTCAGTTCCCCACTCCTCCACTTGATGCCAGCTGGGTGACCTTGGGTCAGTCGTAGTTCTCTCAGCCCCAAAAACTAAACCTAGCTCACCACAAAAAGAGCTAAGAGTTTCAGGCTGCCAGACAATCTTTGGATCTCCTGGCTATACTATATCCACTGCCGTACGATAATTATTAATTATTATTTATTTGATCTGCCAGGTCAAGGGTGTATTTTGTATGTTTATCTGGTGCCATCAATTGACATTGCTTTCTACAGAACAACATGAGCACAGAAGACAGGTCTTCTGCCTTGGAAGACCTTATAATGGTAGTTCTGCTGGGGGGGGTACATCAATGGGAAAGGAGGGGAGGGGAGGGACGGGACGGGCAAGAGTCACAAATATGGCAGAGAGCAGGAATGGAAGAGGCATAAATATTTAGATATGTAGAACCCACTTTTCTCCCCCAATGGGACCCAAAGCAATCAACAATAGCATTCTCTCCTCTTTCATTTTACCCTCACAACAACCACTCTGTGATGTAGGTTAGCCGGAGAAAGGGTGATTGTCCTAAGGCCCCCAAGTAAGCTTCCAAGGCAGAATCGGGGTTCACATGTGGGTCTCCCAGATCCTAGTCTGATACTCTAACCACTAAACCACACTGCCTTAATGTCTAATGGTGGGAATATAAGTTTTTTAGTTTTTTCCATTATTCGGTTTTAATTCTTTTTTTAAAAACACTCTTGTGAAAATAAAGGTGTATAAAAGAAAATATGCACAACGTGAGTCAGCTTTGAAAATGGGGCCGTGGTAGGTTGGTAGCAAAGGGCCATTTGGGGTCTCAACTCAGGACAAGATGCGCCACAAGGGTTGGAGCAGCTTCTCTCTACAAGCCTTGCTTGGCCCTTCTCCAGTGCCTCCTTTTGGAGTTGAATCTGATCTTATTGCCAGTTTTCATATGGATCCATTGTGGGATGGGCCGGTTCTGTTTCTGCTTCTTAGCAAGAAACCATTTAATCTTGAACGTCTTGTGGGAGGACATGGCCAAGATCTCACAGCCGGTCACCACAATGTCGCAGCGGAAGTGCGGAATGTAAGTTTTATGAGTGAAAAAATTATCCTGTGAGAAGAAGAGTCCCATGCAACTCAAAAGGGCCCTACCGTATCTTGCCAGCACTGTTGGTGGAATAAAAGTTTTCATTAGGATCAGGGCTATTTTTGGGCAGGAACGGAGTTCCAGCTGGCTCCCAAGTTGGCCACGCCCAGCAGGAACTCATTAGCATAATAGGTCACACCCAACAACAGAAACTCATTAGGATTGGCTACATTAGGGGTGTGTGGCCTAACATGCAAAGGGGTTCCTACTACAAAAAAAGCCCTGGGTTTTGACAACAAGGTAAACAGAATAAGAAGCAAAAGGTGGGTGTGGCTGGATGATCACACTTCTGGTAACGTGGGGGTGTAGCCTAATATGTTAATGTGCTGTGCTGTCAGGGGTGTGGCCTAATAGGCTGATAAGTTCCTGCTGTTGGGTGTGGCCTATTATGCTAATGAGTTCCTGCTGGGCTTTTTCTACAAAAAAAGCCCTGATTAGGATCATTTTGGGATGCAACCTACCTCTGTTAAGAATCTAAGCAACATGACAAGGCCAGGGCCAGTCTTAGCCGATGGGTAAGTGGGGCGGCTGCCCTGGTCCCCATGCTGGGGGTGCTGACCAATGTTCCCTCTAAGCTGTGGAGTCTTGTGAGCAAAAATTCTACTTTGTGAGCTACTGGCATTCAAGTTGTGAGCAAGTGATTTGGCTTCTGCATATATTAGTCTGCTCTGGAGCCATCCTCCCTGAGCGAAGATGAAAATGTGTGTGCTAGAGGCTAAAAAACTGTGAGCTAGCTCACACTAACTCAGCTTAGAGGGAATACTGGTGCTGACTGCCCACAGCACCACACCAACCCTGGCTGAGGGGGGACAGGAAGCAGAACAGGCTTTTGCCACCGTTGCTTGTGTCTGTCAAGTTCAGGCTTAGGCCGCTAGCTTCCAGCTGCACTTCCCGGCGCCCACCTCTCCTAGGGCAAGGGCAACCCTTGTTTGGCCTTGTGGGGGGGTGGCCAACCCTTCTTGTTCCTCTGCCGGCACGACAGCCAACCAAGCAGATTATTCTGCAGAAGAGGTCTCCCCTAGACCAGGGACAGGCAACCCCTGGCACGTATGCTGACTGGCAGCACAACAGCCCATTTTGCTTGGCACGCAGGTCCAATTCTCTGCCCAGGCGGGCCCAAGATGTTGCCAGGGCTGCTGGAGTCAGCAGCATGCAAGAAGGTTACAAGTATGGCCCAGTGCCCCTTATCACCTCCTGCATCTGCACAGCTGCCAGCCAGATCTGAGGCAAGCCAAGCCTTTTCCAGTTGCCCCCCCCCACTGAAAGTTCTGTTCCCGGGGGGTGAGTGGAATGTCAGTACTAGCCCAGAGGACAAAGGGAGGGCTGGCAGAGGCGAGGGGGGGGGGATCGGCAGAAATCATTACCCCCTCTTCTGCAAACAGAAAAGTTTTGTTTTGTTTTCAGGAACAGTGTTGTAGCCCAGAGGCGCTGCCTTACTCTCGGGTAGCCCCAACAGTGGGGCACCCCACTTCTGACCTGAACCAGAGACCCACAAATTCAGGCCAAGGAAGGCACTCTTAGCCTGAAACACAGAGCTAGCCACAGCTTTGCAAAAGAGTTTCCATTTTCAGGTTGCACAAGGCAGCCCTCGAAGCAATCTCTAGTCTTTCCCCTCCACCCAGCAAGGTATGTATATGAAACAATGCTGAGTTCCAACAGGTACAGTATCTGCATTACTAAAGCTATTCAGTAGCCAGCTGGCAAATAGCCCTTCTGTCTCCAGAACTTCACGTAGCCCTTTTGTGTGATACCTATGTCTATGAGGAAATCCTTTGTCTCCACAACTGTCCTTCCTGCATCATGATACCGAGATAAACCAATCAAACATTCAAATGTTTAATGATCCTTCCTAACGCTAATGAGAGAATCATTTCCCACCTTTTGTGTAAATCTGGGAACATATTCACCCTGCCTCGGCAGGACCATCAGTGGTCATCAAACACATTTAGCCAGCTCCAGTAGAGCCATCCAACACCTGGCTAATCTCATCAATGCTATTGTGAATCCAGACTCTGCCCCTCTGTAACCTCATTGGTCACACCCAGGACTTGCAACTCCTGGTGTTACACTCCCTGGGATCCCTTATTGGTCCATGAAGTCTTTTGTCTTCACCTAAGACAAGCCTCTCAAGGCCTCCCATTGGTCCTCATTGCTTTCCCATGTCTATATCCACCAAAGCACATGGCCTCGACTGTGTGTCTGCCCAGATGCCAATGGGCAGTTCATCCCCAAACTGTGTTTGGGCCATAATCTCTTCTCCATGGTCCTCTGCACATCTGGACAGGTAGTATAACCCTCATAATTGACCCTACTATTCGCTATCGTCCCCTCTGTTTTCTTAGTTCTGAATTGTGTGCTTTTTCTTGAATGCTTAGTGTGCTTTTAAGTAGGGATATTCTTCAATAAAAACTATTTGATTCACTCTTCAAATCTGGAGTCTTCCTACTGGACCAGACCTTGGTATACACAGGTGTGCGGTCCCTGGTACCCCTCTGGTCTCCTCTGCTTCACAGCTAATTTCCCCGAACAACAAGGCAGGCAACGTATGGTAACAATGTGTCTGGACAAGTCCAAACTTTGTGCCCCCTTTTCTCTGCTTGGCAGACAAACGTCTTTACGGGTAGATGTTGCAGGAGGGTTCAGCACTCTGTCCAGAATGCCCAGCCCTGGCCTAGAGAATGCTTTGGTGCAGCCCTGAAGCAAAATGATGTTTCTAGGCCTGACCAGTACACACATCAGAGAGCGCCTGAGAACTTGCATTCTTTCTGCTCTGAGCACATGAATACTAAACAATGGGGAAGGGGGGTTGGAGTGATGGTCCAATTATCCAGATTTTCCCAATGCAGATGGTCTAAAAACTTCAGCTGGTTCAGAATGCCATTTGACAGGTATAAGCCGGTGTGAACATATTACACCTATCCCGAAATAGCGTAATTAGTTTTCAGTCTGATTCTCTATTCAAGATGCAGGTTTTGACACTTGCAATGTAATCCTACACAAAGTTACACTCTTCCAAACTCACTGAAATCAATGGGTTTAGGAGGGGGTAACTCTGTTTAGGATTGCACTGTTGCCGTGCAATCCGTAACTTAAGAACACTTTCTTGGCAATAAGCTTTACTGAATAGACCTAAGTAGGATTTTGAGTAGAACTGCTTAGGATTGCTCTCTTAAAGCCCTACATAGTCTGTGTCCCTGGTTTCTTACAGCACAATTCTAAGCAGAGTTGCACCATTCTAATTCCATTGACTTCAATTGACTTAGAAGACTGGACTTTGATTAGGGTCACCCTGGTAAGGACCATTTTATGATTCTCTCCTGAGATTTCAGACCAGCCAATCAAGCCCTGTTCCTGTTATCATCTTTTACAAATACCAGAGGATCATGAGGCAGAAGCTGGGCTTTCTCTTGAGGCAGACTCAGCACGGTTTCTGTAAGGGAAGATCTTGTCTCACTAACCTGTTAGTGTTCTTTGAGGGGGTGAACAAACATGTGGACAAGGGGGATCCAATAGATATTATTTACCTTGACTTCCAGAAAGCTTTTGATAAAGTTCCTCATCAAAGGCTCCTAAGTAAGCTCAAAAATCATGGGATAGAAGGACAAGTCCTTTTATGGATCAAAAACTGGCTAGTTCATAGAAAACAGAGAGTGAGTGTAGGTGGGCAATTTTCTCAGTGGAGGGTGGTAAGCAGTGGGGTACCGCAGGGATCAGTACTTGGTCCACTGCTTTTTAACTTGTTCATTAATGATTTGGAGATGGGAGTAAGCAGTGAAGTGGCTAAATTTGCGGATGATACAAAGTTGTTCAAGGTGGTGAAAACCAGTGAGGATTGTGAGGCACTCCAAGGGGATCTGTCAAGGATGGGCGAGTGGGCGTCAACATGGCAAATGGGGTTCAATGTGGCCAAGTGCAAGGTGATGCACATTGGAGCCAAAAATCCTAAATATAAATACACATTGATGGGGTCTGAACTGGCAGAGACTGAGCAAGAGAGAGATCTTGGAGTTGTAGTGGATAACTCACTGAAAATGTCGAGACAGTGTGTGACTGCAATAAAGAAGGCCAATGCTATGCTGGGGATTATTAGGAAGGGTATTGAAAACAGATCAGCCAATATAATAATGCCCCTATATAAATCAATGGTGAGACCTCATTTGGAATACTGTGTGCAGTTCTGGTCACCACACCTTAAAAAGGATATTATAGCTTTGGAAAAAGTGCAGAAAAGGGCAACTCGAATGATAAAAGGGTTGGAACACTTTCCCTATGAGGAAAGGTTAAAGCGCTTAGGGCTCTTTAGCTTGGAGAAAAGACGACTGAGGGGTGACATGATCGAGGTTTATAAGATTATGCATGGGAAAGAGCAGGTAAAGAAAGAGGTACTTTTCTCCCTTTCTCACAATACAAGAACTCGTGGGCACTCCATGAAACTGCAGAGCGGTCGGGTTAGAATGGATAAAAGGAAGTACTTCTTCACCCAAAGAGTGATTAACACTTGGAATTCACTGCCACAGGAAGTGGTGGGTGCTACAAGCATGGATGGCTTCAAAAGGGAATTAGATAAGCATATGGAGCAGAGGTCCATCAGTGGCTATTAGCCACAAGGTATAGCTAGGGGCTCTGGGGCAAGTGATGCTCTGTCTTCTTGGTGCTTGGGGGGGTCAACAGTGGGAGGGCTTCTAATGTCCTGGCCCCACTGCTGGACCTCCTGATGGCACTGGTATTTCTGGCCACTGTGTGACACAGAGTGTTGGACTGGATGGGCCTTTGGCCTGATCCAACATTGGCGTCTCTTATGTTCTTATGTTCTTATGTCCCCAGAGCTGCGGCCAAGATGGCCACCTGTCTGTCTCATTGGTCTACTTTTTGAGGCAGGTGAAAGAAACTTCTTATTCTGCTGAGCCTTTGGAAGGTACACTCTTAGTTGTTCACTGCTGCTCCAGTTTGTTTACGTATGCGTGCAGGATATCCGAAATAATTTTAACACTTATGTAAACTGATTCGAGAACACTTTGGTATCAAAAAGGATGTCTATAAATATCATGAGCTAATAAATTGAATGCAGCTTCAAAGGATGCTCCTCTTCTTCTCTACCCTGAGCTGCTGAAAGCTTCTACTTCGGGGAAAATGCCTTTTTCTAAAGCAAAGGAAGAACAGCCATTTTTCTAATGGTTTGCAAACTGTAAACCCCATCTGGGCAGTCCTTTCATCAGGGTAGTAGAGCCAGTTTGGTGTAGTGGTTAAGAGTGATGGACTCTAATCTGGAGAACCGGGTGTGATTCCCCACTCCTCCTCCTTCTCATGGAGCCAGCTGGGTGACCTTGGTTCAGTCAAAGTTCTTTCAGAGCTGTTCTCTCAAGAAACAGTTCTCTCTGAGCTCTCTCAGCCCCACCTACCTCACAGGGTGTCTGTTGTGGGGAGAGGAGGGGAAAGAGACTGTAAGCCACTCTGAGTGAAGGGCAGGGTATAAATCCAACTATTCTTCTTCCTCCCCACCTGCCATGGAGGGCAGGAATCTGTCAGGAATTCCACACAACACAGAGAGAAGGGTAGTGGACAAAAGCAAATAATCTTGTAACAGAAGATGGGTCTGTTGCTTCTCCTGGTTTTCAAAAGACACTGCGGATCTCCGGGTGGCGACCTTAGGGTAGCGTAAAGGAGGCCACGTGTGCATGGATGTATGCCCACCTTGGACAATACGTCTTAAAAGCAAGAGGGGAGCTGATGGTATGCTGGTCTGGGAGTAACCAAGTCTCCACCCATCCCAAGTGGTCCCTGTCCATAGATATTACTGCTGCAACGTGTGACTCCCACACCACAACTTATCTTCAAAGGTACCCTTCAGCTCCTGGTTGCAACCCAGAGATGCCATCTTTCCCAAAGCTCCTCCCACCCCTTCTTTCCTCTGTCCCTTTCCATGCCTGTCAGGAAGCAGGAGTCTTTCTCACTGAAGGGAGAAGACAAAGTTGCTGGCATTTGGACCTCCTCCTGTGGATATCCCCTTAAAAGCAATATGGTCTGTGACCATGTAGATGCCGTACTAAACTCCTTGCTAGCTTTACTTGCAAATGTCTATACTTCTATTAAAGACACAGGAGAGAGTGAGACCAACCTAGGGGGCAGTTCTGGCCAGTTGGTAACCCCAGTGAAGATCAGTAGTTTTCAAGGTGGTGGCCAAGGCAAAGCTGGGTTAGTCTGCTGTCGCAAAATAAGACAAAAGTCCAGCGGCACCTTAAAAGACTAACATTTATTTCCAGGTGAGCTTTCAAGTGTCACGGCTCACTTTTCTTCAGCTATGTCCAGAGGTGAGCTGTGACAAAGTCATGTGGAAATAAATGCCGTGTGTGTGTGTGTGTGTGTGTTTTCAAAGGGCCTCTGGACTTTTGGTTTTCAAGGGACAGAGCAAGGCTCCGAACCTGGTAGCCTCATTGGCCTGTGGGTTTTCACAGGGCTTGGTGATATATGGGGAGCTCTTCATCACTGCCACTGCCACTTCCTTGTAATATGGGCTTTGTATAAACTCTAGAAGAATGCAAGCCTTTAATTAGATGCCGCCGTTATGGCTGGGCTGTTTTGCATTCTTTTTAATGAGAAATGACTTCCCGTTCCAACCCAGCATTTATACCTGTCTGGCGTACACCTGTCAAAAACAAAATCTCCAGCTCTGGAACGTTCATATTTAAAAGGGAGGAATCAACCAGCTGTCAACATATTGAGTTGCTATTAAACATTCATTGCATAAAGAGTAGGTGGGGGGGTGGAAAAGCAGCCCATTAAAGTAGCCCATTATTCCTGCAAGTGCAGAAGCCGGGCAGGGACCTGCCTAAGTTCGGGCCAGGAATGGACAGAACGAACCGGTAGCTCTCCTACAGAACTGCCAGAGTATGCTTGCCAACTTCTGTTTTTCAAAGGGTTCCTGTGCATTTAATGGCTAAGTGGCAGGTGGCTTATCCAGCAGAGTTCAGGGCTTGTCATGCAGAGGGGCTCTGCCAGAAAAGAAAAGCTACTCTGTGCATTAGAAGGAAGGCAAAAAAACCCCCTTCCAAGCTCAGCATTCCTCCAACTGAAAAGATTAGGGGTTACCCATACGGTTGCCAACAACCTAGAGAAAATATGTCCAGTCTCTCTAACAGAGGCTTAATGGGGTTTTATTTGCCAGCTGCGGGTCTTCACCTCCAGGCCACGAAAAGCTTCAGCTGCCATTTCCACATACAAAGACACTGTAAAGGGAGGGGACTTTTGGGGGGGGAGGAGCCTGGTTGCCTGCAGCCCTCACCACCTCCATCAGGAAAAGTATTCAAGGGGCCAGTTTTTACCTTGGAAGAACAGGGACTCTTGGCCTGTTTTTTGATTCATCAGAGTTGGCCAAGGTCCTTGTCCAGTGTGGGGCTTTCCATGAAGGTGGCTTGTGAATTGCTCCTGTTGCAAAAATGCTGTCGCAGCAGATTGGTGCTGTACGGCTCCATCATGAAACAGTTGCAACACGCTACCGATTTCTAGGCTCCATTCAAAATGCCGGCTTGGACCTGGGGAGCCCTAAATGTCTCAGGAAGACCCTGATCCCATACGAGCCTTCCCACTGTTTCAGATCACAGGCATCACCTTACCTAAAGACCAAACGGTACGCCACTTTGAGAAAGCAGCTCACCTGGCTCCTCCATTGTGTAAAACATTCTCTCATTTACATAATAAAGGAACTGAGGCCCTCTATGGGTCTTTCTAGCCCAGTATTATGGACTCAGAATGCAGAGGCTCTCCCGGGTTATCTCTGACTTCACAAGCATGGATGGCTTCAAGAGGGAACAAGATAAGCATATGGAGCAGAGGTCCATCAGTGGCTATGAGCCACAAAGTATAGATAGGGACTATCAGCCTGGGGCTAGTGATGCTCTGTATTCTTGGTGTTGGGGGGGGGTCAACAGTGGGAGGGCTTCTAGTGCCCTGGCCCCACTGCTGGACCTCCTGATGGCACCCGGTATTTTTGGCCACTGTGTGACAGAGAGTTGGACTGGATGGGCCATTGGCCTGATCCAGCATTGGCTTCTCTTATGCTCTTACGTTCTTATCTGCAGAGAAAGGTCTTTCCAGCCAGTGTGGTGTGTAACTAGGATTTGGGAGACCTGGACTGGAATCCCTGCTTTTCCACAGAAGTTCACTAGGTGACCTTGGACAAGTCCCTCTGTCTCAGCCTCACCTGCCTCACAAAGTTGTTCCTATATGAGAAAGTGGGGAGTGTGATGTTGGGAGCCGCTTTGGGCCCTCATTGGGGAGCAGAGTGAAGTACAAATATCTAGATAAACAAATATACCTGAGATCCATTAACGGGAGGGGCCAGGGATTGAACCTGGGACCTTTTGCATGCAAAGCAGGTGGCTACAGCTGCACTACTGTACAGTGCCTTCTGGTTTTCTCAGTCTTTAGAAGTTTAATCCTTTCTGGGGTTTTGCTCAATTTTCTCCCAGGTCAATTTGTTTTATTTTGCTGCATGTTTTCTGGATTTTGATATAATTAATTCTGGGAAGGGGTGGGCGTGTGTTGGAAATGATGCCATGTTTCTAGTACGCCACTTTTGAGGGGGGAAAACATGTTTTCAGGCAGAGCTCACGTTTTGCAAACAAACAAATGGATCCAAATCAACATTCCCGTTGCAGCATCTTATTTGCAAACATTCAAAACCTGCCGCGGTGCATGTTGTTGTGTGGCTTAAGAGAAAGGAGGATGGGGGGAGGGAAGGCAGAAGTAGGCTCGCCACCCCCATAAAATGAGAAGAGATCAGAGAGGCCGCCACAAGCTGTGGGACAGGCAGGCTGACTGCTGGGGAGGGCTCTGTTCCAGGCAAGAAGCTGCGGCCCTCTTGTCCAGCAGGTTTAATGTTCCATGCAACGGCTGTTCTGACGTCACTAGCCACCTAGTGGGGAAAGTTTGTTTCTCTTCACAGAATGTTTTAGGCAGCTTTCCCTGCAACTCTCCAGAAAAATGGGATTTTCCAGTGTGCCTCCAACAGCTCATGAATGCACACATGGAGCTGCCTTATAGTGAATCAGTCCCCTGGTCTGTCAAGGTCAGTATTGTCTACTCAGACGGGCAGCAGCTCTCCATGGTCTCAGGCAGAGGGCTTGCCCATCACCTACTGCCTGGCCTTTTAACTGGAGATGCTGAGGATTGAACCTGGGACCTTCTGAGAGAACCAGTTTGGTGTAGTGGTTAAGTGTGCGGACTCTAATCTGGGAGGACCGGGTTTGATTCCCCACTCCTCCACTTGCACCTGCTGGATGACCTTGGGCAAGCCATAGTTCTGGCACAGCTGTTCTTGAAAAAGGGCAGTTTCTGTCAGAGCTCTCTCAGCCCCGCCTACCTCACAGGGTGTCTGTTGTGGGGAGGGGAAGGGAAAGGAGTTTGTAAGCTGTTCTGAGACCCCTTGGGTAGTGAAGGGCGGGTTATAAATCCAATCTCTTCTTCTTCTTCTTCATGACAAGCAGAGGCTATTCTACTGGGCCAAAGCTTCTGTTGCTCCCAAAATATATCCCACGAATTGAGGTGCAAATGCATCCTAGGCGGCTGCTTTTGGAGATCACCTCTGAGCTGTCTTTATTCTTCCATGTCTGAGGGAGTGGTCTACTCAGATATAAGTCCCATTTTATGCAGTGGGGTTTACTCTCTGGATCGTGTACTTGGGACTGTAGCCTAAAGGCCTGCAGAGTAGCTTCCAAATTAGGCAGTGCTGAGCGGGGTAGACTGATGGTCTGATTCAGTATATAACGGATTCATTTGAAGAAGCACAAAAAGCTATTGGATTTTTGAAGGAGGATTTTGATCCTTCTTCCTTTGGGAGGAGGGAGGATAAAGAAACCCCCATCCAGAGTTTCAGGGAAATAATTGCTTTTGCGAAAAGGAAGAAGTGTTGCTTTAAGCTCTGTGTCTGATGGAAGACACTTAACAATGCTTTCCTAAGCAGACTTTATACCCTTCTAAGGCCATTTATTTCAGTGGCTTTAGAAGAGTGGAACTCCGCTTGGGATTGCACACAGTAATCTCTCTGTGCTATTACTAACACTTCCATCCACATCTTTCCAATCACTGCTCAGATCTAGATGGGGTGAGGACAGATTAGGGCTCCCTTTCTTCCCAGCAGATGTGCCAAAGACGGAGGCTGTGGGGCAGAGTACAAGAGCTGTCATTTCATAAGGCAGTGCTGAATAATCAGGAACAATGTGAGACTGAGAGAGAGAAAAGGCTGTGATACAACCATCAGTCCATGTTCAGGGCTTTGTATAGTTTTGTGTCTCCTCCCTACACACACACACACACACACAAGTGATGGGAAGTTCTAAAGCAGCCTTTAGTTAGTTCCCTTCTAACAAGAGAGGACTGGAAACTCGTGATGCCTTTTGTAATGCTTGTAAAAGTGGACAGTGTAAGCCACTTTGAGTCCCTATTTTGAAGAAAGGTGGGGCATAAATGACATAAATCTATAAGACTGTTTGCTCCCAGTCATCCCCAGAAAGGTGACTCCACAGTGGAAGTAATGGTTGTATTCTTAAACACCCTCAATCCATATGAGGTGACAGTGAGGTCCAACCAGTACAGTGTGTAACCTGAATGTGTGTTCTAGATCATCTGGATCATTTTTAATTCCACCCCACCGTTCAGGACTGTACACAGGTTCCTCTCCTTCCCATTTTATCCTCACAACAACTCTATAGGGTAGAGTAAGCTCAGAAGAGAAGGCACAAGATCAGTCCATGAGCTTCATGGCCAAGTAGAGACTTGAACCCCAAGTCTTGCCAGTGCTCATCCAATGCTCTAACCGCTGCATGATACCATCTCTTTCGATCATGCACTACAGTCCTCTGCAGGGTGCGAGCATTTCTCTCCAGATGCTCTGGGTCTTAGAAAACAAATAGACAAATGTGTTGCCACACTGGATGGGCCTCTTCTCCATGAATGTGTTGCCAGAAGGCTAAACGCTTGATCACCACAACCCTAGAAGCTGCTTCTGCCACTCAGAAATATTTACTTCATTTACCTTTCAAATACTCAAGGCAGATCTTAACAACATTTATTGGCCTGATCCAGACTTCACATGCAATTTCTGTCCTACCCAAATCAAGACGGGGGTGGGGGGAATCCCTGTTTCTTTCCACTTTCATTCCAACAAGTGAGTTGGGAATGGGGTTAACAACTGCAACAAATGGAGGGGGAAAATGCCCTGCCCTTTAATAAAGGCTTAATGGGATGTTATTTACCTCCATGCCACAAAAAGCTTCATCTGCCCATTTCCACCTATGAGCAATGCCCCCTCTAAGCTGTGGAGTCTTGTGAGCAAAAATTCTACTCTGTGAGCTACTGGCATTAAAGTTGTGAGTGAGTGATTTGGCTGCTGCATAAATTAGTTTGCTCTGGAGCCATCCCTTCCTGAGCAAAGACAAACACCTGTGAGCCAGAGGCTAAAAAACTGTGAGCTAGCTCACACTGACTCAGCTTAGAGGGAACACTGCCCCTGAGGCCTCTATTACAGGGACAGGACATTTTTCTCCTGTTCTTCTGGCAACCCTAGTTGGGAAGGAGAATGAATTCTAGCTGCTCGGAATATCCACAGCCCATCAATCAGGATCCCATTGCTAGCCATCTAAGACACGGTTATACTGACAGTAGAGGGAGGGGGCCAATGTGATTAATCAAAAAGCTTGTTTAAATCAGTATAATCTTCAATACAGTGTACCATTCAGGAGGGACAATAGGAAGTAGCTCTTTACTCAGTGACTAAGTAATTGGTTGAATTCACTGCCAGTTGCAGAGGGTGTTGTGATGGGCAGATGCCTTTAAAGGGACATTGGACACGTTCATGGAGGAGAGGTCCATCCAGTCCAGCAACCTGTCTCAGACCGCAGCCAACCAGTTACCCTTGAGGGTCAACTAACAGCACACAGAGGCCAAGGCCTACCCCTGATCTTAGCACCGGTATTCAGAAGTTTGCTGCCTCTGGATATGGAGGTTTCCTTTAGTCACCACGGCTACTTAGGGTTGCCATCCTCCAGGTGGTACCTGGAGATCTCCCAGTGTTATCATTGATCTCCAGACGACCAAGATCAGTTGCCCTGGAGAAAATGGCTGCTTTGGAGGGTGGACTCTATGGCATTATACCTTGCTGAGGTCCCTCCCCTCCCCAACCCCCACCGTCCCCAGACTTGACCCCTAAAATCTCCAGGAATTTCCCAACCCAGAGCCAGCAACCTTACATCTAGTATCTACTCATGGCCCGCTAGTTCAGAAATCCGTCCAACCCTCTTTGAAATTCATCTATGCTCAAAGCCATCACCAATGCTCCCTCTAAGCTGAGGAGTCTTCTGAGCAAAACTCCTACTTTGTGAGCTAGTGGCATTAAAGTTGTGAACGAGCCATTTGGCTGCTGCATACATTCGCTTGCTCTGGAGCCCTCCTTCCTGAGCTAAGACAAAAAATGTATGAGCTGAGGCTAAAAAAACTGTGAGCAAGCTCACACCAACTCAGCTTAGAGGTAACACTGGCCACCACTACATCCTCTAGCAGTGAATTCTGTCATTTAACTTACTCATTGAGCAAAGAAGTATCTCCTTTTGTCAGTCCTGAATGTATCACCCATATTTGCACTTTGCACAGCGCACAGAAGCTGGTTTTCTATGCAGGTTCGAACCTTGCCCTGCATGGAACATTCACAGCTCTGTTTCATGGATTCCAAAACCTGGGAAGTTCTTTCTCTAGCAGGTTAGTTGGCTCAAATGATCTCCCATAAAATTTCTCTGGATTTGCACTCATTTTCACAGACACAGAACAGAGAGGGGACTAAAAGCCCCAGAGACACGCTTCTCTAACAAGCAGAAAAGAAAGGAAAGGAACAGATCAGAGTGTTGGAACCAGAGACGGAGCCTCTCTCCACAAACACCACTTCAATTTAGGGAATGTAGAGTCAGTTCTGGGAGGCTGAACAGAGTGAATAGGCTGGCTGAGAGCTGGAAATTGGACTCATCTGTCCATTCATACTGCTCCTGTGGAGAGCCTCTTGCAATGGAAGAGTTGGCCAATCGCAGATGGAAGAGGGCAGCTGTTGGCAGAGTAATTAGATACAGGTTTATTTATGAATGAACATATTTGATAGGAAAGAGGAGAGAGAGGGACAGGTTCCTAACTACATCTCTAGCTGAGAGAGAGGGAAAGACTGAGTGTGGCACTTCCAAGAAGAAAGGGGAAACTGCCCTGAGAGTAGCAATCTGAAGACAGACTGGGAATGACACTGAACAGGAGAGAAGGCAGTGCTGAACTCACCATCCTATCTAATTGCCTTCCTGCTACCCCCTGCAGGGTCATCTTTTCTTCTCCGTACACCAGACATTGCCTTTCCCAACAGAAGCCACTCATAATAGTAAGGTCGGATGTCTTGCGTGTGCTCTGCCACAGTAGCGCTGGTTTACAATAGGTAGGCTCAGGGCTCTTTTTGTAGAAAAAGCCCAGCAGGAACCCATTAGCATAATAGGCCACACCCAACACCAGGAACTCATTAGCATATTAGGCCACGCCCTGCCAGCACAGCTCATTAGCTCATTAGGACGCACCCCCATGTTACCAGAAGTGTGGTTATCCAGCCACACCCACCTTTTGCTTCTTATTCTGTTTACCTTGTTTGTTGTCAAAACCCAGGGCTTTTTTTGTAGCAGGCACTCCTTTGCATGTTAGGCCACACACCCCTAATGTAGCCAATCCTAATGAATTTCTGCTGTTGGGTGTGGCCTATTATGCTAATGAGTTCCTGCTGGGCGTGGCCAACTTGGGAGCCAGCCGGAACTCCGTTCCTGTGCGTTCCTGCCCCAAAATAGCCCTGGGTAGGCTTAAACTGAAGCGCCCAAGCAGCCACCAGTCTGCATGTAGGCAGCTGCGCTACAAGGTCAAAGCAGGCAAGCCATGATATCAAGTGTTTCAAATCCTGATGGCTACTTAGGGTTGCCAGCCTCCAGGTTGTGGCTGGAGATCTCCTGGGAGGAGAACTGATCTCCAGGAGATGGAGATCAGATCAGCTGGAGAAAATGGCCACTCTGGAAGGTGGACTCTATGGCATTATACCCTGTTGAAGTCCCTCCCTTCCCCAGACTCTGCCCTCTTCAGGCTCCACCCCCCACCATCTCCAGGTATTTCCCAACTTGGAGCAGGCAACCCTGTGGCTGCTTGGTTTTTGGAAAAGCAGCTTTGGAGGAAGGAGTTTAAAGCAGAGGTGTGGGGGGGGGGCGGTGCTTCCAAAATCTCATCCTTACCACCCGTTTTTCTTCCAGCAGCATTTCTGACATGCTTACCCCCATAAATGTGTGTATGCGGAAGCGCATGACAGGGAACACGCTTTGGGGACAATTTGGAGCAGAAGAACTGCAAGGAGGGGGAAAGTTAAATATCCGCTCCTTTCGCTTCTCTGCTCTAAATCCTTCCATCCCTACGTTGCGCCTCCCTATACGAAGCTGCCTTCCGGATTAATAGGGTTACCAACCTCCTGGTGGGGGCTGGAGTTTTCCTAGAATTCCAACCGATCTCCAGACCACAGAGAACAGAGACCGTGGGGGAAATGGCAGCTTCAGAGAGTGGACTTTATGGAATCACATCCCTGCTGAGCTCCCTCTCCACCCCAAACTCCGCCCCACTCCGGGCGCTGCTCCTAAACCTCCAGAGATTTCCCAACCCCAAGTTGGTGAGCTCAGATTTGCAAAGCCTTGCCTCTGAGTTCCTCCCATGTCCAAATCTCAAAGACTAGTGTCTGGACTGGACCTTCTCTCTTCTCCCAGCTGAACCCCTACCCATTTGCTGCAAAACGCTAAAAAGTTTGCATGTACAGAAAGGAAGAAAAGCAGCAGTTAAGACTGCTTTCTTTGGGAATTAACTTATACCAAAGCTGTGCAAACCAGTTCAGAGAGACCTATAGTTTGCTAGCTGTGCACAGGCAAAAGGAGGGAGGGGGGGCTGGGAAAAATAATGAGGGCATGCACGTGCCTGCAGATCCCCCGTGCAAGTTCACTTACTGGCAAACCGATTTGCCATTATGTCTGAACCACATCTATGTAAATGCCAGCCACATGTTAGAGTGGCCAAGAGAAGCCAGGAGGGTGATACGCAGAGAGGAAGATGCTCAACTCTTAATGGCAAGGTCAGCCATAGCAGAGTGCAGATTTAGCCCCAGGCCTTTTTTTTTTTTTAAGACTCCAGGAGTTCCAGATTCGGGGTATTCATTGGAGTCCTTCCCCCACACACACACTTCCAATACACTGTACATTGTATAGGAACATCCCTGGCTGATCTATACATGGCTTTTCCACTGCAGTTCCTACACTATAGAACATGCTGTCTGAGGAGGAGAGGGGAGCACCATCTGCTTGGAAGGAGGAGGAGGAGATTGGATTTATACCCCGCCCTTCACTCGGAGTCCCAGAGCAGCTTACAAACTCCTTTCCCTTCCCCTCCCCACAACAGACACCCTGTAAGGTAGGTGGGGCTGACAGAGTTCTTTTGAGAACTGCCCTTGAGAGAACAGCTCTGAAAGAACTTGTGACTGACCCAAGGTCACACCGGCAGCTGCAAGTGGAGGAGTGGGGAATCAAGCACAGTTCTCCCAGATTAGAGTCTGCACACTTAACCACTACACCCAACTGGGACCAAGTTATCTGAAGGACCATCTTCTCTCTCATTTTCCTGCCTGGGATCACAGGGTACATGAGAGAGAGCCTTTTTTGCTGGCAGCCTTACAGTTACGGAACAACCTCCCCAGGGAGTAGGACTGCCAGGTCCCGTCCCCCCCCCCCGGCCACTGGAGATGGGGGGTAGGGGTGCCAGCTCCATGTTGGGAAACTCCTGGAGATTTGGGGATGGAGCCCAGGTAGGACAGTGAGGGGAAATGCCATAGAGTCCACCCTCCAAACTATCCATTTTCTCTGCAGTCTGGAACAAACTGTGATTCTGGGGGATCCCCCAGGTCCTGGAGGCTGCAATCCCCACTTTCAGTCTTTAGGAGGCAGCTGAAGTTGGTTTTATTTAGGACTGCATTTGGTTAAATTTAGTAGCAGTCCTAGTGATTTTAACCCTTTGTTTTTATGTTTTTAAATGTAATTTTATTTGACGTGTTTTATCTGTGCTCTGTAAGGAAGCAAGGTGGCTAAGAAATGTTTAAAATAAATCAATAAAACAGAATCCTCAGAAACTTTCTCGGGACGCCACGGGGCTTTCTTATTTGCTAGGGCTTTTAACCAGGTAGAAATAGCAGGTGTCTTTTGGGAGGAGGGGAGATATTAGTGAGGTTATTTTGTTGATTTTAAATGTTGATGTTTTTTCACTATGATTTGTAAGCCACCTTGAGCCACAGGAAAAGGTAGGGGGTGAACATTTTAATTAATAAATAAATGCAGTCCAATGTAATCGGCTTGCACCTGCGTGTTCTCAAACAGCCCAACTGAGTTCCACCCTCCCCACCCTGGATGCACCCTAATCTGCTCTGCAGACGATTGGTTTAAATAGGTTGCTTCTCCCCATGTCCCCGGACAGCTTTTTAAAAAATCTGTAATGCTCTTGTGATAATGCACAATAATAATTATAACAGTCCATTGCTACGATCTGCAAGTTTCCCTGAATTCCCAGCTTTTGTTTAAAAAAAAAAAATTAAAAGTCTATAGTTCTTCATATGTTGGAGATAATTGCTTTGGAATGGAAAGGGATGGAGACTTTTTAAATGAAAGCTGGGTATTCCGGGAACCAAGTAGACTGAGGCTCCCATCTGATCACGGCAGTCGAACAAGGTAGGTTTAACTGTCAAACATGCCTGACATGAAATTTACTGCATCCCCGCTTGTAAACGGAAAGGTACAAGGTCCCCATTTCCTTTCCTCCCTGCAAGTGAAAATGTAACACAGGGAAAGCAATTATGAGCTGGAAAAATGACTGGAAGGGAAACGATTAAACAGCCTGCTTGTCCTCCTCCTTCTCAGAGGCCAGCTGCCCAGGCTACTTTGTGCAAAATAAAAATTTTTTTTTAAAAACTTGTGCACCCAGATGAAAGAACAACAGGTCTGTAATAAACAATCTGTGGTCCTCTGTCCCAGTTTCTTGGGCTGCTTAACAAGTGAGAATAGGTAGGATGCAGAAAAGCTTTGGAAGACAGGGACGGAAAATTGAGAGATCTCAACAGATCGTTGCCTGAAAGAGAGGGAAAAGAGAAAAGATCCATCAAGAGCTGCAATTACAGGCAATCTGCATCAAAATAGCAAACTTTACATGGAGGGGAAGGGCTGGCATACATTTTTGCATGGCAGAACCCAAGCCAGTGAATACTTGTCTGCTAGGGTTTACTTTGGCTCCACAACAAGCTTCCATATTGAGCTTCCAGAAGATGCCAGGTGGACAGGGCTCCTCTGCGGGACCAATCCAGCCTCTGTACTGGCAAGCGGCTCTGCCAGGCCTGGCTGCCGATTGTGCAACAACAGGTGTTTGCCCGGGGCAGCAAATTGCTTGGCAGGTCTGAAGATTTTTTTCCCCCCTTTTTTTTGAGTGGGCGACTTCATTTTGGCTGGGAGCCGCCAGTTTCCCCGAGGGCATCGCAGCCTCCAGAGAGAGCAAATAAAGCAAGCGTTCTGGAGACAGGATTCCAAGGGAGCTGTTCATAAAGCCAGCCGTGCATCTGCTGGGGGAGGGGTGGCAAAGGGGTGGCAATCGGCAAGACTGGAGGGAGGAAATGTCAGCCGAAACGGGAGACCACGCTCCTGCGTTTGTTTGTTTCTCCAGCAAAAGAACTGAGGAGGTCACTACTTTGGTGCCAGTGGAGGCTCTCTTGGAAATCCTCCTGTTTTCAGTTTTTGAGTCAAAACAAATAGTGATTCGGGGGCTCAGAAATATTTCTCAAAAGCCACTTTGATTCTGCAAATATTCACTTGTTTTTCTAATTTGCTTTTCTGCTTCATCGGCAACATCTCTCCCCCCCCCCCTTCTTGCCTGATAACTGCTTCTTTCTTCTCTCTCTGTTAGTCACTGGGATGATCCCAGAATTACAGAGTGAACAGGATAACACCATGCTGTGTAGTTAGACGGAGCTACATAAGGGGTTTCACTGAGCAGAAACAAAGTCCATTGAGATGGGGGACAGATAGATTAGTCACAGGGGAGATCCCAGCCCAGCAGGTATTATGTAATTAAGGCAATGATGCCTCTGCAGTCAAATTTGACTATGTGATGACATCACTGGGGGTAGATGAAGTCAACTCAGGCCTGTTCACACATTACAAAGTCCACATATCTCCCATGTGGCTGCCTTGAGGACTTCAGATCAGACGTGCTGCTTGAGACTTAACTCTCAGTTACTAGGGGGCCTAATGAAGGAGGAGGAGGAGGAGACTGGACTAGTTATACCCCACCCTTCACTACCCGAAGGAGTCTCAGAATGGCTTACAATCCCTTCCCCTCCCCCGCCCCACAACAGACACCCTGTGAGGAAGATGGGGCTGAGAGAGTTCTGAGAGAACTGCCCATGAGAGCTCTGAAAGAACTTATGACCAACCCAAGGTCACACCAGCAGCTGCATATGGAGGAGTGGGGAATCAAGCCCAGTTCTCCCAGATTACAGTCTGTGCTCCTAACACTATACCAAACTGGCTCTCTCACCAAACTGGGACTATAGCATGTGAAGAGAAGGAGTTGCAGCATGCCCCCCCAAAAATTCTATTTTCCCAACTTGAAACAGCTCCAGTGAGTGGAAACTTAGGTATCAACATCAATCCATGTAATCCAGTGGGGCAAACCATGTGTGAACTGGCCCTTTAAGAAAAGAGAGGGAAACTAAGATGTTGATTGAAATGTAAAGTATTTCTGCCCTGGCATAAAAAGCTCAAAAGGGTGGTAGACTCAGAAGCAGAACACTTGGGGAGGGGGGACAGGTTAAGAAGAAAATACTATAGAAGGATAGCATGTGGGGAGAGGTGAGGGAAACTATTGCTAGACCTTAAAACACTCAGTGGGCCAGGGCTATTTTTCATTTTTAAGATTTCATTTCTATCCCTCCTTTCTCTCCAATGGGGACCCAAAGCAGCTTATATAATTGTCCTTTTGTTTGTTTTATCTCCACAACAACCCTGTGAGGTAGGCAAGGCTGAGAGGGCATGACTGGCCTATGGTCACCCAGCTAGCTTCAATGGCAGAATGGGGGCTTGAACCCAAGTCTTCCAGATCCTAATCCAACACTCTGGCCACTGCGCCTCACTGGTTGCACATGTATGCTTTTGTGCTGCATACAAGGAATGCCTCCAGTAGCAGCCCCTGACCTAATGGCACACGGAAGTGATCATAAGGAGAGGGGGGACCTGTGCCACAGGGTCCAGTTCCCCCTAGACACACACAGTCTTGGCAACTGTGTGACCCCAAGAAGACCCCTGCTTGCTCAGACCAATGGTCCATCTAGTCCAGCATCCTGTTTCCCACAGCGACCAACCACATGCCCCAGAAGGCTTACAAGCAGGGTTATTTTGGGGCAGGAACGCACAGGGACGGAGTTCCCGCGGGCTCCTGAGTTGACCACACCCAGCAGGAACTCATTAGCATAATATGCCACACCCAACAGCAGAAACTCATTAGGATTGGCTACAGTAGGCGTGTGTGGCCTAATATGCAAAGGAGTCCCTGCTACAAAAAAAGACCCTGGGTTTTGACAACAAACAAGGTAAACAGAATAAGAAGCAAAAGGTGGGTGTGGCAGGATGACCACACTTCTGGCAACAGGGGGCTCTGACCTAATATGCTAATGAGCTGTGGTGTCAGGGTGTGGCCTATTATGCTAATGAGTTCCTGCTGGGCTTTTTCTACAAAAAAAAGCCCTGCTTACAAGCAAGGGAAGAGAGGCCAAAGCGTCTCCCTGTTGCTTCCCTCCAGCAACCGTCAGTCAAAGGCCTACTGCCTCTGAACACAGAGTCTCCATATTTGGCTGTCCTCGACCAGAGCCAGGGGTTTTTCGGCTCTGGCTCTGACCTGGTGGAACTCTCTGCCAATTTCCACCAGGGCCCTCCGGGACTTAATGCAATTCCTCAGGGACTGTAAGGCAGAGATGTTCCGCCAGGCTTTTGGTTGAGGACAGCAATGGTTTTCCACCATAGCTGGCACCCTCTTTTCTTCCATTCTGCCTGCTTCGGCCTCCTCCTTAACCTGCCCACGAGCTAGAAGAACAGCCCAGAGTAGGTTTTGGATTAAATTATGGACGCCACCAGGAGATTATTAAATAAGAATAGTTGATTGTTGATTTTAATCTGTAATTTTATGTTGTTTTAATCTGTTTTAAATGGCCAAGACCCTTGTGTACTCAGGGATTGGGCAATCCAGAAACTGAATGAATGAAATGTCTATGAATGAAAGGAGGCTTAGCCCCTGTGCCAAAGAAAGGATTTGGCACAGGATTTGGCATTGGGAGGGGGCGGGAACAGTAGCCTCAGAATCCAGTTATCCCTCAATAATAATGGCAAAGGAAGGTGGGGATAGCCCTTGTGAGTTTTCATGGGTCCCCACTTAATTTATTACTTATTTATTTATTTATTAAATTGCATTTACTAGACCGCCCTTCCCTACAAGTAAGGGTCAGGGTGGCTTACAACAGAGTAATATACAATCTCAATATAAAAACTAAATTAAAACAGTCCAATAAATACCAATAAATAAAAACAGTATATATACAATATATGAGACTAGGAAAAAGGCTCGTTGTGCAAATAAATACAACGGCCTCTAGAAAGAGGCTCCGGACACTCAGTGTCAATTTTTTTCAACCCGGCCTTGGACACTCCGTGTCAATTTGCTGTGGCGACCTCAGCAGGGTATAATGACACTGAGTCCACCATTTTCTCCAGAGGAACTGATCTCTGCTACCTAAAGAACAGTTGTCATTTTGAGTGATCTCCAGCCCTCACCTGGAGATTGGCAACAATGGTTCCACAGAAGGGAATAGTTGGTTTGGAGGGTGGAGTCTGTGGCTTTGTACCTGTCCGAGGTCCCACGCCTCCTGAAACCTCACCCTCTCCAGGCTCCATCCCTCACATCTCCAGGAATTTCCCACCTGGAGGTGGCAACCCTATCTCCTTCCCAGCCAATCATCAACCTACCTTTATTTTCCCCTCACTCTTCAGCTTTCCACCCCCCACACACCTGCAGCCTCTCCCGTGCTCTGAAACCCTGATTGCTATGTCACATTGGCTGTCATGGTGGCCCCCTCAGCAGCATATAAGGATACAGATCCCACCATTTTCTCCAGGGGAACTGATCCCTACCATCTGGAAAGCAGTTGTAATTCTGAGGGATCTCCAGCCCTTACCTGAAGATTGGACACATTTTACCTCAGAAGAGCAAACTGTTTAGAATGTTAGAGGCAAAAGCCAATCAAGTCGCATATGCAGACGACCTCTGTGTTCCGAGGCAAAGGCCAATGAGGCTGCATATGCAAATAACCTCTGTGTTCTGACTGGCTATGGGGTGGAGAGGATTAGCAAAATGTTTAGAATGTTGGAGGCAGGACTCAGGCAAAGCAGCCAGTGGATAGGGAGACCCTCTGAATGACAGATCAGAGAGCGAACTGATTTTGGAGCGTGTGGAATGTTCTAGAGAAGTGCCACCACCATTCGGCTTTTATTTATAAGGAAAATGGTGGAGAAATCCTAAACCTCCATCATCTCTATGCACCTGTTTTCATCTAAAACCTCCAGCCAAATGTATCAAACAGTGCATTGCGTGCCTCAAAAATGCCATACATACACTATCATGAGTTTCATTATGCTCCGTTGTGGCACATGAAGAAGAGAAGAAGAAGAGATTGGATTTATACCCCGCCCTTCACTACCAGAAGGAGTCTCAGAGTAGCTTACAAACTCCTTTCCCTTCCCCTCCCCACAACAGACACCCTGTGAGGTGGGTGGGGCTGAGAGAGCTCTGACAGAAACGGCTCTTTTTCAAGAACAGCTCTTATCAGAACTACGGCATGCCCAAGGTCATCCAGCCAGGTGCAAGTGGAGGAGTGGGGAATCAAACCCGGTTCTCCCAGATTAGAGTCCGTGCACTTAACCACTACACAAAACTGGCACATGGGGAGATGCTGTCTGTTCTCACATACTACAGTTGCTTGGGGCCTTGAATCTTTGCAGTCTCCACTGAGCATTATCTGTGGCAGTTTAGCTAGATGGAAAGGTTGGGCATTCTGCTGTCTCCACTGAGCCACCCAAGACTCATTCAACTTCCACGGCTGCTGAATAACAGGCATCTCCCATCCAAATCCACTTTCAAGCCAATATTTCTGTCTCCATTGGCCCATCACCTTGTGATGCAGCATACTGGGGGATTTTTTCTTTTAATGGGATGATGGAAACTACATTAGGAAAAGGAGAGAGAATCCCTGGCAAAGCAGCTGGAGTCAAGGTTAATGTTTTCTTTCGGAACCTCTCCAAGAAAATGCTTATTCCAGCTAGAGGTGAGATCAGCAGATCCACTTCGATGCACCTTGATAACGGATGCAAAATCTGTTCAAATTCTAAAGCCTGGCATGTACACAACAAAGATTCCAGCCTCTCTGAGCACTGTGATGGAGGAGCATTGTACAGCGGGTTTGATTCCAAAGGATGGAAGATCAGTAATATGACCCCTTCTATTGCAGCTACACAGAGCAACCTTTTTAAAGGCTAAGTTCCTTTATCACAAAGATAATGAATGCAGGAATTTCATTAGTAGTAATAAAGTGTCATTCTTAAAAGGCCCTTTACAAAGGCACATAGGCAAAAAGATGGGCCCCCTGCTCACAGAAATTTACCACCCAAGGTTGCTCCCATACAATGATATTTTTGCACAAATCAGTTGTTCCTTTCCCACAATCCACTACCAGGGAAATTGAAATAGTTATTCTGCACAGAACTTAATATGGAACCCTATTTCCTATAAAAATCTGGCAATGCCTAGCCCTGTACAACCAAGATCTAACTACTATGGTTACTTGGAAGAAAGTAATTCTTATTCAGCAAAGGTCCTGCATCTCCAGTGCAATTGTTGTTTTAAATGTTGTAACTGCCTTCCTTTTGATTCATCGCATAACTGTGCTTCTCCATAAAAATAGATAGGCTTCCTGTTAATTCAGAGCTGTGTTCCGTCTAAGCTGAGTTTGTGTGAGTGAGCTCACAGTTTTTTAGCCCCCGGCTTGCATATTTTTGTCTTGGCTCAGGAAGGATGGCTCCAGAGCAAACTAGTTTATGGAGCAGCCAAATTGCTTGCTCACAACTTTAATACCAGCAGCTCACAAAGTTGAATGTTTGCTCACAAAGCTCCACAGCTTAGAGGGAGTATTGATTCAGAGTGTCCATAATGATCCTGAATGGAAATGTAACCAGTTCCTGGGGAGAAGGGGATTTTAATTCTGCCTATCCTTTTGTGGCCACGTTGTTTTCATTAAATGTCTTTTATTGTTCATGATCACAATTGCACAATCAGAATAATAATAATTTAAAAATGGATAGGAAAGCAATAAAGAATCATCTGGGCTACAAAGAGCAAAGCAGTAATGAACACATTCTTCCTCCTCCTCCCAGCCAAATGAAACAAGAATGCATTTAGGACCCAATCAAGAATGCCCCGCCCATGCCAATCTAATTTTTGACAAAGTGGGAGACAGAGGAAGGAGAAGGGCTTAAGGTGCCCTTTATGCACAGGTTGAATAAGGGGGAGCAAGTCGGCACCCACGCTGGCTGTACTTGTGGCAAAGCAGCATTGGTCCCTCTGCTCCTGATGAAGCTGCCTGATTCTAACTATCAGAACTTCTAGTCCAGTATTCTGACTGTCACCAGCTTTGCCCCAGCACCTGCTCACAGAGATCCATTTAATAAAAATGCTAGAGATTCATCCCTGAAGCATTCTGTAGACAAGGTAAGTGTTTTACTTCTGAACTGTGACCCTCTTCCTTTGTTGCCTAAATTTAGACTGTAAGCTCTTTGGGACAGGATCCTATTCTTCTTTTTTGAGGTTATTATTTTGTGGTTGGACCTGGTGAAGTGCCAAGTATGTTGATGGTACTGCATACATCATAATTAATTTAACAAAGCAACCACACAGCTTTACAGCTCCAAAAGACTTCTGCATGCCAGCCAGCTGCGAAACTGGCTTTTAACCTGGGTTAAAAGTAAGAAGTCATACATGGCACACCATTCAGGTCTTTCAAGTACACACGGGTTGTTTGCCCCAGCTCAGATGCTATTGGGAAGTGGGTTATTTTTTCCTGCTTTTCCATAGCATCATAGTGCAACCATGCACCTCCTGGGTTTTCCCCTTTATTCCTGCAGTATCCCAAACCTGCTTTGCTGCAGAGCTTTGGGAAAGACTGAAGAAAACCAGAGTGGCACTCATGTGGACAGAAAAGTCTGAATCTTCCTGGTGCCATCTGCATTGGTGCCGTTTGCCCTGCCCCAGTCCCTGGCAGAGGCCATTTCTCCCATCACCATTGCAGGGCTTCTTTGGGAGGGGGATTGTTTTGTAACTGGCAACTGACATATTGTTATAGTGTTATAACATTATAACAATCTATCAGGTTCCCTAAATGCCCAGCTTTCTCTCTTTTTTAATGTCTCTAGCTTCTTTTGTTGCAGAAATAAGCTTTCTCCTTATATCTCTGCCAGTGTTCCCTCTAAGCTGAGTTAGTGTGAGCTAGCTCACAGTTTTTTAGCCTCCGGCTCACACATTTTTGTCTTAGCTCAGGAAGGAGGGCTCCGGAGCAAACTGATTGATGAAGTCACCAAATCGCTCGCTCACAACTTTAATGCCAGTTGCTCACAAAGTAGAATTTTTGCTCACAGGACTCCACAGCTTAGAGGGAACATTGATCTCTGCAACAAAAGGGGTCAGAGACTTGCTTTTTTTGCTGCTGTTAATGAAAGCTAGAAGTACAGAAAATATGAAAGCGACTGTTACAATACTATAGTGTTATAGCAATTGCCATTTTTAAAAAATGAGAAAGCCCCTTGGTGGTGTGGGTCAAAATGGATACAACAGGGACTGGAACGGGGAAAATAAGGGGAAACCGGCCATGTAGAAGCCTCATTGTCACTGCAATGTATTGGCAGCAACAGAGAAACAACACAAGCCCGTCACTCTGTGAGGAACACTACAGACTCCTCGGGACCTTCTTTTGGCTGACAGATAGCTACAATACTCACACTGCCTGCCACAGTTCCATACTCTCCAGCATTTCAAGATGAAAATAGGAATCGTCTTGTGTTCTTGTAATACACAGTCCTCGCACCAAACATCACTGCCACCGTGTCCACCCCTACACACACAAATCCCACTACCCACTGCTGTGGCTTTTCCTGTTGCATTAATTGACACTGCAATATTCCATACTCCACTGCTTCTGAAAACTGGATTGTAAAGTCTCCGTTCCCATTTTTTTTTAAAGCCAAGGAGTTTGTGAGTTTAATCTCACAATAGATCTGCTTGTAATTATAGAGCAGCAGCAACTCAGGCACATAAAGCAACATTTGCTGTCTGGGTCAGGGCCTTTTTAAAGGAAAATTGGGGACTGCTCAATGGTATGTGATTGCAATTCACACCCACAGCGTGCTCCGCTGCAATGCACCTGTCCAAGTCATGCGTGTACAATGCACTGCTGTTTAGAGCCACATTACTTGAGATTTGGAAGCCTACATAGACTGGGGGGGAAATCTGCAGAACCAGGAATTTTAACAGCCCCAATGAAGAAGACCTGAATGCCTGAACAGCATAAAAGGTTCTTTTGGAATTGCACTTTTTGTGTCTGGAATTTTGTGTCTGCAACTTTTAAGAAGCCCTGGAAAGGTAGTTACTGGATGACGAAGCTAGACAGGAAAGTAGTGCATATGTTCACACCCCGTTGTTTGTTTGTTTGTTTTGCATCCTTCCAAATTTCCCAAATAACGGGCTTATTGAATTAGTTTGTTTTTACCCCATCTCTCCTATGCTGGGGTCTTGGTCTGCAAAATAAGGAATACAAAGTTACAGTTTAAACAAAGACTTCCAATCCAACAGATCTGCAAAACATCCTTGAAGCAGGTGATATCACAAGTTCATCTTCAGCCGGTGATAGTTCCCTGACCAACAGTCAGGGAGGGCAACAGATATAACCCACAGATTAAGAGCCAAAGGGCACCTCTGGCCTCACCCAAACTTTAAGCTCCTATTCAGATGTTCCAGATTTCATCCCCGCCTTCAAAGGCAAAATACGTGGCAGTAATTTACTAAGGACGGGAACCAAAAAGCAAGGACTCTTCCTAGCAAACAGAGACAACTGACGCCTGTGTGTTTCCATGCAGCCCCTATGTCTAAAAATATTTGCACTCCTGATGCTGAGCTGTTTACAGAGTGAGTAACCTTTGCGTCTGCCTTTTGCCAGCTGCCTCTTATCAACAGTGCAAACACTCCGACTTAATGGCAATCACCCATGCACTGAGATTTCAGCAGTGTTTCCCTTCCGCCTGATCCTGCGAAGCTTGGAAGGGTGTATGTTGAGCCCACGAAGCAGACAGTCTCCGCCTCTCCCCCAAAAGATCCCTGCAAAGGGACTGCCCAGCACTGGGCCCCTTGCTGGTGCAGTGCAGAGAATGGGCCAGCCTCTTCCTCTTCCTCGCGATGCTCCTTTCCTCCTTTCTCTTCAACAGGACCGGGCTGCAAGAACCACCCGTTTGATCTCTGCGAATTCTAGCAAAGACAGCAGTCTGGCCTTCAGTAAACAGAAATAAACAAGCTCAAATTTGCCATAAATATGTATCTTGCAGTACACACAAACGCCAGAGGGGCTTTCTTCTTTGGTGCCTGCTGGTTTCTTTTCCCCCCACTGGGATCGCTACTCCAGAAGGCCTCTTTGAACTCACTCTGCTTATAACTCCATGAAGGAGGCCGCCTTCCTCTGCTTTTCCCTTTGCCTCCACCCAAACCCAAAAGTACAACTTTGTTGTGTCCTTCGTTCCTTGCCGCCGCCCCCGTCCCCCAGCCCTACTCCGCCTGTCGTATTTTCTTGCTTCCTGACAAACCTTGCTTAGGAGTAAGCAGAAACGAGTCCTTCACACACTGAGAAGCCAGGCCAGTTTCTTCTCCGAGTGAGAAATGCTGGGACTTGCCTGCCCCGGTATTTGGCATGGAAGGCTCTTCTCTGTCGTCAGGAATGGATGATTCTGCAGCCATGGGGGAAAGTCCAGGACGGGACCCCAGAATCACTGCCAGCCCACCGCCGGCCCTCTTGCTGGGGTGGAGAAAGGGGTGGCCCTCGCCCATGCAGGGGAGGCAGAACCACAGCCTCCACCGCAAGCCCACTGTCCTAGCCCCAAATGGGGCAGGCAGGAGGAGCCTGCTCTTCTTTTTCCTGCTCCTTCATGGGAGAAGAGCTGCGGGTGGTCAAGCCCCCCCCCAGCATGGTGCCCTGGCAGCTGCCCCTGTTGCCCATTGGCTACAACCAACACTGTCTTCTCATCCCAAGGACATGGGAATTACTTGTAGTTGTGCAAGAGGGAAGGAGAAACAATCTGCACCGTGGGAGTCGCCAGGCCTCAAGTCTGCTTCGGGCCTCCCACAGCGTTGCGTCGACCAGCCTGAGATGCTGTCTTCACCGTGTTCTCCTCCTCCTATCAGGCTGTTGCTATTGTGCTGCTGGTTTCTGCTTCTCTGAGCAATGTCTGGGAGAAGAGCTGGCCTGCTCTCTTCCTCCTGCCCATCCTGAGACCCAGTTTGGTGTAGTGGTTAGGGAGTGCGGACGCTAATCTGGGAGAACTGGGTTTGATTCCCCACTCCTCCACAGGCAGCTACTGGTGTGACCCTGGGTCAGTCACAAGTTTTCTCGGAGCTGATCTCTCAAGGGCAGTTCTCAAGAGAGCTCTCTCAGCCCCACCTACCTCACGAGGTGTCAGTTGTGGGGAGGTGTTACGTATGCAGCTCAACAACGAAGTAAGTAAGAAGTGGTTGGAACCGGTGCAGTTTATGCCGGCAGAAACGCAATCACACTTACCTCCATTTTGTGGATCCCATCGTTGTATGCCCGGTCACACGCTGCTGGTGTCGGTCTTTAAAAAAAAAACACACACACAGTTTGAGCATGCGCATAGGCAGCCATTCACAGAATGGCGATCTTTGTGCATGCTCAACCCCCCCCCATTACATTTAAACTTTAAAGGTAAGGACTTTCCTTTAAAGTTTAAAGCCCAAACTGGCCTCCCTTAAGTCCCGGACTCCTCTGGATAGTTAAAGTAAGGGCTTTCTTTTCTTTTTTTTAAAAACAAATGCTCAGGGCAAAGCTTCGCCCAAGCGCATATCGCTCAGTTTTTTTAAAAAAATGGCGGGGGGGAAACGGAAGCCTCAGGCTTCCGACGGAAATGGCTAGGCACCGGTGGAGAGCGATCAGACGGCGAGGTACAGCGTTTACAACCATTGCACTCAGGATACCACCAATTGGGGACCTAGTGGCAGAGTGCAACGGTGTAAAGGGCTTTACTCCGGTTAGGGACAGGAGGCAGATGTTCCCCGTCTGAACGCCGGTGAGTACAACGATTGCAACCGGCACCTATACCGATGTAAAGCCCCCGTCTGAACGCACCCAATGAGTTCCACCAGGTGAAGTATCTACATTTCTAAAGTCTATTCAGAGGCCACCTGGCAAATAGTCCTCTTCTCTCCAGTACCTCACCCAGCCCTTTTGTGTCGTCCAGTGTCTATGTGTAAATTCTTTGTCTTTCCTGCTCTGTCCCTCAGGATACCAGGATAAACCAATCATTCATTCAAATGTTTAGCAATCCTTCCTGATGCTAATCAAGGACTCATCTCCCACCTTTTGTCTATATTTGGGAACCTATTCAACTGCCTTGGCCAGGACCATTAGTGGTCAGATAATCCATTCAACTAGCCACTCAGCACCAAGCTAATCCAATCAAGATACTGTCAAATCAAAGCATAGCCTGACCCTGCCTCTATGGAACTTCATTGGTTACATCCAGGCCTTGCCCATCCTGATGCCACACACCCCTGGAACTCATCATTGGTCCAGGTAGTCTATTGTTCTCACCTGAGACCAGCCCCCAGGGCTGCCCATTGGTCTGCATTGTTTGCCAATGGCTATATCCCAGCAAACACATGGCCTTAGACCGTGTGCTTCTGCCCTGATGCCAACTGGCAGTCCACCCCTAAAACCTTCTGGGTTTTGGGCCATAATCCTTTCTTCATGGCCTCTGCACATCTGGACAGGTAGTATCACCCCATAACCCCTCCATTAGCTATCAATTACCTCTGCTCCCTTAAGTCTATATTGTGTGCATGAATGTTTAATTATTGTTTGTGTGCTTGAGAATATTATTAAAGAAATCATTATTTTAGCCACCCAGTCTTTGTGTCTATTCCTGGGTTCTTGGGAATTCTAACTCTGGTATACACAGGTCTGATCCTATAGTTATACCAATTGCATATTAATATCATAATTCCCCAACCTTTATTAAGGAAATATAGCAATTTGGCTAATAGGGGCACTGAAGCAAGCCACACGGTCACTGTTGAGTCTGGAGGAAGGTATCGACACTGAATCAGGGCAGTGCATGCTCAGTGGTTGATGTGACCAGACACAAGAGAAGACAGCATTTCTGTTGTCTTAACTACTTGCACAGCAGTAGGAACCGCCAGCCCTTTTCTCATCCCCGCAAAACAAAACTGCATGATCAAAACCCTCTTCTATACAAACTCTTAGGACTCTGCCGCCACATGATGTTTATCACAGTTAAAAGGCATCTTGTGGGTTATTCTTTTTTTTAATGTTGTTCTCTCCCTTCTGGGAAGAGCCATACATAGAGATGTGTTGCTCCTTTTAGTTACGTTAAGGGTTTTGCTTTGTTTTTTAACAATAAATGCTTTGTTTTGCTTTAAATGATTGTACCAGATATATTTGTACTGAATGTTGTACTGAATGTTGATTTTTTAAAAATTTGTTTGTTTTTGCAAAGAAGAAGAAGAGATTGGATTTATACCCCGCCCTTCATTCAGAGTCTCAGAGTGGCTTACAAACCCCCTTTCCCTTCCCCTCCCCACAACAGACACCCTGTGAGGTGGGTGGGGCTGAGAGAGCTCTTTCAAGAACCGCCCTTTCAAGGACAGCTCTGACAGAACTATGGCTTGGCCAAGGTCATCCAGCAGCTGCAAGTGGAGGGATGGGGAATCAAACCCGGTTCTCCCAGATTAGAGTCCGCACACTTTATTCAGAATCTCAGAATAAATACTCAGCTGCTACTGCAATTTCTCATTTTGGTTGCTGCAAGTGCAGATCATACACAAATAGTCCTCAAAGCATCAGGAGTGGCTGTAGCTCCCCATCCCCTCGAGTACACTGTCATGTAATGTGAATAGGGTCATATAGAGACAGGAGTCTGGTCTTCCTGGCATCTCATTACCATACCCTGAGGAGCGTGTGCAAAACCAGATGAACAGAAAGGAAGGCTTTTCCTAATGGTGGCGGCTGCAACAGCAGTGGCCAACCTCCTTGGAATGACAAGCCCCTTTTGGAACCAAAACTTGCACTAAATCATAACAGCAACCCCACTGCATCAGGCCAGTGAACCATCTATTTAAGCATCATGTGCAGGGGTCATTTCCTGCAGGAGCGCACAGGAGCGGAGCTCTGGCAGTAAAGGAGCCCAGGGGGTGGGCAGATGCAACAAGCCACGCCCCCTTCCCCCAGCAGCCCTCAGTCAGGCCACGAGGAGCAAGAAGCAGCCAGGTGTTGCAGAGCCCCCCCCCCAGCCCGCCTTCAGGTACAAGCTCTCCCTCCTCTGTGAGGGCAGATCTGCACTCCCCCCCCCCATAGCTAGCAATCCAAAACA
>NW_015177040.1:342186-369557 GCF_001447785.1 Gekko japonicus | reverse complement strand
TCCCTCCCCTGTGAGGGCAGATCTGCATGTCCCCCCCCCCCCAATAGCTAGCAATCCAAAACAGTCCAGTGAAGCCTGAGCGGTGGGTGTTGCCTTCTGACACACTTCCGGTGATGTCAGGGGGTGTGGCATTTGCAAATAAGTTATGCTAATGAGCTCCTGCACCTCTTTTTCTACCAAATGACCCCTGATCATGTGTCACACTGTAACCACTAAGTTGCCCTGGTGGGATAGAAAAAACTGCATAGAAAGGCCAAGTCCTTCCGCCAGTGTTCCCTCCTGGTACTGGTATTAAGAGGCTTACTGCCTCTAGGAAGTGGAAGTTCCCTTCACTCAGCATTGCTAGTGGCCACTGATGGACCTCTCCTCCATCAATCTGTCTGTTCCCCTTATGCTTACAGCCAGCTGCAGGTCCACTGGGAATGAATCCCACAATTTAATTACCCACTGAATAAATAACTAATTCCTTTTGTCTGTCTTGAATTGCCAGGATGCTCCTGAAATATTTCTCCTCCTTTTTCCCCCTAAGACTGCAGATCCAGCTGAAAGAACTCCAGGGTGACATCATAAAACCTGACCTATTAGATGATGAGTTGGAGGTTTCTCATGGATGTTAACGAGCCCACGAGATGAGAGCAGAAGAACTAAAGTCATTCAAAGGGAAAGGGAAGACTCCTTCAGCTTGCCGTTCCCGCCACCCACCGCCTTTTACTGCTGCACATTTACAATTTTGACATTTGAATCTCTGTGTAACATTATCGAACTTCCCTATGCTGAATATTCCAAAGGGATGTTATTTATGAACTATGCCTTGTGAAACTAGGGGCCTGCAGCCAAAGCATTGGCTTCGTAGTTCAAAATCATTACGAGAATTTCCAGACACGCTCACATGCCCCTTATTTAGCAGCTTCTAGCCTTTAAATCTCCCCATCCCTGTCCTGTCTGGGGAGAACTCTCACCAAGGGTTTGTGAGCAACACTTTTTCTGCTAGCAACTCACAGCCCTTTCCTTTTCCTAGTCACTTGGAGAGGTTTTTCTCAGAATCAGCTTGTTCCCTTTCCACAGGCATCAAGACCCCAGCCTCAAGCAGTGACCAGGACACCATTTAGGATGAAGAGTTGCCAGAAGAAGATCCAGGTGATCCAGAAGAAGAAGAGATTGGACTTATACCCTGCCCTTCACTACCCAAAGGAATCTCAGAGCGGCTTACAAACTCCCTTCCCTTCCCCCCCCCACAACAGACAGCCTGTGAGGTAGGTGGGGCTGAGAGAGCTATTTCAAGAACTGCTCTTGAGAGAACAGCTCTGAGAGAACTTGTGACTGGCCCAAGGTCACACCAGTAGCTGCCTGTGGAGGAGTGGGGAATCAAACCTGGTTCTCCCAGATTACAGTCTGTGCTCCTAACTACTACACCAAACTGGCACCAGAGGCCCAGCAGCTGATGCTGTGGAGATGCCAAGCATCATGGACACAGAAATCTAGGCTACTGAGCCAGACTTAGGCAAGCCAAAACCTCCTAGTACTTGAATGCTCTAAGGAAGTACCACATCCTACTCCACAACCTTCTTGATCTCCCTCCTCTCTCAGCAGTGATTCAGTGCTTTTCTGTCCGGAAAAGCTCCAGGGAAGAATGCGGTGCAAAGTTAAAACAGCCCCTCCTCAGAAATGGTATGGAGCCTGGGAAAGAGAGCCAGCAGATAAGGCCTCAGGGTCAAACAGGATGACAGGGGGAAATTTTCCTGTTTGGGGTACCCAAGCGTTTAGTTTTTCTTTATACATAGCAGCTGTGCAGGGGGCTGATCCAGACCAAGACTGACTGCAGGGGGTCTTAACCTCTTCCTGTGCTGTTTTACCAACCTGAAAAGGCCCTATAGAGCTGTTTTTGCCCTACCGTAGCAAACACATGGTCAACAAATCTATGGTTTGCCCTAAGAGAGCAAACAGTGCCTCTAACAGGCTGTTTCAAACAGGAACAATGATACAAGGGAAAAGAGTTACATTCCACCTTCTCCACACTGTTCTGATCCAAATGTCTGTTCTGACACACACACAAGCCCACCATATGGCTGCTGTATACAAAGAATTGCTCGGGAGCACCAAACACAGAACTCCTGGAACTGATTTGCTGCTGGGAACTGTCCAGGGTCCTGCAGTGTTCACCTAGAGACAGGTTCATATTTTCCTGCTTCCCAGTAATTCTTCTGCTTCTGGTCTAGTGTTGGATGTCACCCTGGCTAGCAGCCTCCTGCTCTTTTCTGAGGCAAGCCCAGAAAAACTGCACGTGCTCTGGAGGGTTCTCATCTGCTAGGCCTGGACAGCAACTAGGAGCCATGCTTAACCAAAGCTAGGGTTTACCAGGTTGCAGCCTCTCCCCCAAACGTGTTGTTGGAACTCAACCCTAGGCCATGTTGAATAATGCTAAAGCAGACTGGCTATCTCATTTTTACCCCGCCCATCCTCTGAGCAGCTCAAAGCAGCATACATAGTTCTCCCTTCCTCACAACCACCCTTTGAGGCAGGCTAGGCCGAGAGGAAGTGACTGGCACCCAGCAAAGATCATGGCTGAGGGAGGATTTGAACTCAGGTCTACCCAGCCCTAGTCTGCCTCTCTAATCACTACCCTCCACACACACCAGCTGTCTTCCCAGTGAGAAGCCACCACCACCACCAGTGTTCCCTCTAAGCTAACACACAGTTATTTAGCCTCTGGCTCACACATTTTTGCCTTAGCTCAGGAAGAATGGCTCCAGAGCAAACTGATTTATGCAGCAGCCAAATCGCTCACTCGCAACTTTAATGCCAGCAGCTCACAAAGTGGGATTTTTGTTCACAAGACTCCACAGCTTATTTATTTATTTATTTATTTACATGTGATTTCTATACCGCTCATGACCCCTAATGGGTCTCAGAGCGGTTTACATTTAGACTACATCTGTAGTCGAACCTAACTAAGGCCACAATTTGTGCGGGGGTGGGGGTTTACCTAGCGGCACCCAGACGGTGGCTTTCTCTCTTCTTCCTCACTCTCGGCAGCTCCAGGCGTAGTCTCGACGCTCCGGGTAGTTTGGCGATCATCGGCGGGCTTCTTGATGGATCCTTTCATCGGCACACGCTGCTTGTTGGACTGCGGCTTCGGCTATTTGTCCCATCAGGCTCCAGCTGCGCCACGTCGCCTCGCAGCTGCGTCGTCCGGCCCCGCCTCCATCTGATGTTACCTCCACGGTTCGTCGGACTGCCATTGTTCTTCCTCACCGCCTTTCTCACTGCCACCTCTCTCTCGCCTCTCCCGTTGCTGCCGCCGCCGTTAGCCCTCCTGGCACGGAACCAGGAGGAGGGTGCCCCCTGCCTCTAAGGCAGGTACCCATTTCTCTACTTAATGTTATTTTTCGAGCCGCTGGGTTGGCGGGAGCTGGGACTGAGGGCCGGGAGCTCACTCTGGCCACGGTGGGGATTCGAACAGCCATTATGGCTGTTCGCTATTGATGTTACTAGCAGGTGCTTAAGCTGCCTGCGCCACCGCTTAGAGGGAGCATTGACCACCGCCCATGCATTTCTCAACTGCTGAGGCTGTCTCATCTCATGAGAACACACCCACCGTCCCTATAAATGACACAAAAGATTCCGCAGGTCCTGAGCTTTGATTTGTCTTTCAAAAAGCAAGCACAGGCACCTCCAGCCGACAAAGCTGAAAGTGCATTTCAAACTCATAAAGGCTTTTAAAAATTATTATTTTTATAACAGTGAAGCCAAAAATGAAACCCTGAACATTTGAACCAGGTTCAAGCTGCGGTAAGTGCCATTTGCACCACAGCAGGAGGAATTCAAAGTCAGCAGAATAAAACGGTACTGAATATTGCTTAGAAATGGCCTGAGGCAGGAGAAATTGCCTCACCTCTCGTCCAGCATAATTGTTTCTATGACTTCAGCAGCTTCTGCTAAGTAATAGCCCTTTCAACCCACACTGGCATCCTATTATTAATCATTTATTTGGTGTACAAGTACTATCATAATTTTAGTTCATTTCTTTTCCCTAATAACCAGCATGATCGGTTTATTACTACTGACATCGTGCCAACTGAGAATGACACCTAGGGAAATATGAATTTAACCCCCTCCATTGGGGTGAAATTTGAACCCAGGTCTTCCCCGCGCCCCATTCTGTGCCCCCACTTTATCCCAGTGGAGCCCAACGTAGCTCCTGTGAGCCATCGCGTCTGTCAATGAGTTTCATGGCACACATTTTCCTCTTCAACAAAGCGTCTCCTCAACAAAGTGAAGAGCCAGCCCTGGTTTTCTTCCACCTGACTGGAGCAGGCAGTGCTCCAGAACAGCCCAAGAGGCATCATGTCCGCAGGACCGTCTCTCCTGTTATGTCCCACAAAGAGCTTTGCGTTCTTCAGATCAGGGCTATTTTTGGGCAGGAACGCACAGGAACGGCGTTCCGGCTGGCTCCTGAGTTGGCCACGCCCAGCAGGAACTCATTAGCATAACAGGCCACACCCAACAGCAGGAACTCATTAGGATTGGCTACATTAGGGGTGTGTGGCCTAACATGCAAAGGAGTTCCTGCTCCAAAAAAAAGCCCTGGGTTTTGACAACAAACAAGGTAAACAGAATAAGAAGCAAAAGGTGGGTGTGGCTGGATGAGCACACTTCTGGTAACATGTGGGTGCAGCCTAATGTGCTAATGAGCTGTGCTGTCAGGGGGTGTGGCCCAATATGCTAATGTGTTCCTGCTGTTGGGTGTGGCCTATTATGCTAATGAGTTCCTGCTGGGCTTTTTCTACAAAAATAGCCCTGCTTCAGATCAACATCTAATGGTGATCCCTGGCCCAAAGGATGTCCACTTAGCCTCGACCAGAGACAGAGCCTTCTCTGGCTCCAGCTTGGTGGAACAGTTTCCCAATTGAGATCAGGGCCCTGCGGGGCTTACAGCCATTCCACAAGGCCTATGAAATAGAGCTGTTCTGCTAGGCCATTGGCTGAGGCAGGGGACACGTCATTAGACTGCCCCGCCCACCCTACCCACCCATGCTATTCACCTGTGCTACGCACAGACACTTTCTATGTATTGAGTGGTGGGAATTCTTTGCTACTCGTTAAAAATCAGTAGATGTAGTACACATACGGGGCTAAAAAAATTTCTGAGAGCGCTTTAATTGCATTATCGCCATCTTGTGATTTATGTATGGAATTGAGTTTTAATCTTTCATCGTGTTATGTTTTAATCTTTTAGATTGTTACCGTATGTCTGCATGTTGTGGGCTGCCCTGAGCCCGCTTGCGGGGTAGGGCAGGATAAAAAATCAAATCAATTAAATAAGCAGATAGATCATCTTTTCACCTGCCAAGAGGACCCATTTGGGAACAGAAGCATACATCACAGGACATGCTCAGCTTGCAACCTCCCTTTTGTGATGGGTGTGAAAAGCACTCCGTGGCAGCCATTTTGTGGTGGCACCCACTCCCCACTCACAAAATTCCAAAACTGCCCACAGGTTCAGCAAAATCTGAGGCCTCTGCTCTATATTATCTCACCAACAAGAAATGTCCTGCCTACCCCACAGCAGCTATGGTCATCAACAAAGATGCACTCCTTTTTACTACAGGTCTTCAAGTTCAGGCAGAAGCAATCATTCCCAATGGAAACCTTCTCTTCTCCAGTTAAACCATGTGGAGGAAGAGGCTCCCCACTACACACAGGCAGCTTCTCTCATTTTCAGACTTACATTACTGGCTGCCACTGCAAAACTTATCTTCCCCAATCTAAACCTGGTTCAAAAGTTTTGAAATGGAGTCAAAAAAATCTTCCAACCCAGTGTTCTATCCTATAGTTTACTCCATGTTGGAGTTTTGATCCTTATCATGACACAAGATCCAGGGTTTTCAAGGAAAGCGAGACTGAAAAGGTAGCTTTCTCACAAGTCTAATAATTAAGGTATTCACGCTAAATTTCAGCTTTCCATGCGTCGTGGAAATAGCTATTTTGACATCCCCACTGGCAAGCAAATTAGCATGGCCCAAATATCTTAGATCTATAGGAGACAGACAGTCAGAGAAGCATGCATTTAAGCTAATGCTATCTGCCCAGAACCTTTGGGGTGATGAGGGTGACAATCAAACATAAATAAGCAAGCCAGCAAATAAATAAATAAGATGTCCTGTCATTGGCCAGTTTGGGAGCAAAAGGAACTGTCATCTTCTTCCTGCATCCCCTTCAACAGGCCTGTCATTTGCATGAGACATTTATTGCTCTTTACATATAACAAGGCACTTAAAATTCAACAGCATTCTCGACTGACATTAGAAAGCAAAGATTTACCTCTGGCCATACATTAGGCATCAAAAGAAAAGTATTGTAAGGACTCAAGAAACGACTTCACATCACTCCCGTTATGTCCCCCTCGTCTGCCTCGCACAAAACGAGCCTCCACAAATCACAGCGAAAGCAAAGCCAGAGAGAGAGAGAGAGTTAGAGAGAGAACCCACTTCTCTTGCCTGCAAAAAGAGCACGCACTTATGCGCAAATGTGCCAGAGGGTGCAAGCGGCGCAGTTCGCAACCTTCAAACTATACTCGTTAGACCAGAGGGATTCAGATGATAGGAGGGGGGAGGGGGGAGCGCATAGTTTTCTGAGAAGCAGCATGTCATCCAAACAATTCCGCGTCCTCAAAGAGAATTAAAAACAGCTCCAGGTGTCGCTCACTTGTCAACTTTGGTAGCAATCGGCCGACACAATATGACATTTCAGCATCTGCTGCAAGGTGCGGGGGGGAGACATACTTACATACACCTTCTCCATCAAAATTTCACTAAACTTTCTAGGGAATTTGTGAAAGGGTTGATGATAATAGTAACTGGGGGTAGGGAGAAGAAAGCCAGGGACAAGAACTGCTTCTCGTGCATTCTCGATTGAAGCGCTAGGAAGAATCAAACCCTTTAGTCAGCCGTTTTGGTAGCTTTGGGGATCTGACCGCAATCAGGTAGGATATGGAAGTACTCAATCACATCATCGGAAGCCCGGCTTCATCTGTTGAGGACAGCCGGCATGTGTGAAAAGTTATTTCTTTAATATTGCAGCTAGATTAAAGGAGCAGAGGGTTAACAAAGGCTAATGGAAGGATGCTGAACCTCCTCGGACGAGAGCGAAGCAGGATCTCTGACGAGGGCAAAAGGAGAGGAGATTATTGTTATTATTATCCGTAGTAATTATTATTATTACCATTGTTTGCATAGTACCATCAGTGCTCGAAGCCACTTTCCAGAATAACAAATGTGAAAGAGACAAGGTCCCTGCCCTGCGGCACTCAGGCCTGATTTGAATGTGAGGCTGTCGGGACAAAAGAACTAGCCTGCACAACTTTGTATGCACGCAGCATCCCAATTAAACTGAGCCATCAGCCACCATGCGTCTACACACCAGAGATCCACAGTCTGGTCAGGTGTTGAGCTGACATGCTTAACATTGCCCTTGTAGCCACTTTGCACACACAACAGCTATGTTTAAATGGGATGCCGAGTACATGCAAGCTCCACACCTAAGAGGACTTCTCCCCCGCCAGTGTCCCATTTAAATCAAGTCTTAAAATCACCAGTTCCGATAGGGAAGACAGCGGTGGAGGAGGGGATGCAAGGATAATACGCAAGGAATTACCTGAGATCAGAATCTGAGATCAGGGGACTGCAAAGACTGCCTTATCGATGTGCCCGTAGACTAAGATCTTCTACAGATGCCCTGCCCTGTGTTTCCTGGTGATCAGAAGTGTGGCAGGACGGAGGCAAGGTTTCGGCGAGCTGATGGTGGCTGTGTCTCCCGGGATCTCCCAGGGAGGCGGCTCGCAAACCAGCATTTAGGGGGTGCGAATGTCCGTGCCCCCCGCGGATCCTTGTGAAAGATCTCCAGTCATGGAGCACTGAGGGTCGCCTCTTTCCTGGCACGCTGTCGAGAAATTGAGGCGTCCCTTTGCTCCGATGGTCTCTCTGCTGTGTTCCGGCAAGGACTAAGCTACGCACACTCCAAATTAAGCGAGTGGAGGTTGAGCGGCAAATAAGCATATCTGTCGGCGAGATCTACTTGATCTACATATGAAGAGTGAGTAAAGTTGAAATGAAACAACAAAGCGAAAGCCCCACGGGGAAAAGCGAGGGGGGAGAGGGGACTCCATTAAGAAGTGTTTATAAGCGTTATGGAGCTAGAAGAAAGGGGGGGCATGTTTAAAGTGGCAATGGGCTGTACGGAGAGATTCCAGGAGGCAGTTAAGCATTGAAGCAAATTTTTCAGGACTTTGGCAAACTTTTAAAAAGTAAACATCCTTAAAAATGGCGACGGACAACGTAGTAAGAGTAACAAGCGATATCCAAACTGTGTCTTAACCCTTTGTCCCCTGTTGGTATAAACGAGGTATTATGCAGGAACTGTGCTATATATCAGCTGTTGCTTTTAAAAGGACTGTGTGAATATTGGATAAGCATCTAACCAATGATCATAGGGGCTTCCAGGATTGAAGAGGAGAGTCAAATGGGCATTTGCAATTCAAAGGGCCTGTATGCAGACCATAAGTGAGGTTTAAAGTGAAGGAGTATCCTCTATGGTTATATCCTGATTAAGTCTGCTGGGCAATAAGGTGACGAGACTCTCTTCAAGCCAGGCAGTGAAAAGCAAATTGGAACGACTCCTTTGATTGAAGGCAAGAATTTAAGCGGAACAGTCCTGGAAAAAGGAGAAGGGAATTTGTTTTGAGATGGCCAGTTCCTGATACAGCAAGATGGTGCCACAGGGAAGAAGAAAGAGGAAAACAGCAATGGAAGAGAAAATGAGATTGTGTAATATCTACTGAGGGAGACTTATTGTTAATTTGCTTTTAACGGTGGAGGGAAAAATAATGGTTAAATGAGATGCCATTGTTCTCTGTAATTTGTGTCTAAGTTAAATAGCGATTCTCCTGGACTACTATTCATATAGTCAGATTTGTTGGGATGTTTTTACAAGCTATGATGATGATTGATCACTCTCAATGTTAAAGAGAGCTCTTTATTATTGTTAAGCAAATTTTTCACAAGTTGTATGTGACCTCCAACCCTTGGGTTTTTAGTGGGTTTTCTTTTCTTTCACCTATAGTGTGTAGATCCCCTCTCTAATTTCGTTGTTGTTGTTGTTGTTGTTGTTGTTCAGTCGCACAGTCGAGTCCGACTCTTCGCGACCCCATGGACCAGCTCCCGCCAGGCCCTCCTGTCTTCCGCCGTCCTCTGAAGTTGGCTCAATTTCATGTTCGTTGCATCGATGACACTGTCTAACCATCTCATCCTTTGCCGTCCCCGTCTTCTTTGACCTTCAATCTTTCCCAGCATCAGGGTCTTCTCCAGTGAGTGCTCCCTTCTCATTTGGTGGCCAAAGTATTTGAGCTTCAGTTTCATTATCTGGCCTTCCAGGGAACAGTCAGGGTTGATTTCTTTGAGGATTGACTGATTTGTTCTTCTTGCAGTCCAAGGGACTCTCAAGAGTCTTCTCCAGCACCATAGTTCAAAAGAATCTATTCTTCAGCGCTCAGCCTTCCTTATAGTCCAACTCTCACAGCCATACATGACTACTGGGAATACCATTGCTTTGACCATGCGGACTTTTGTTGGCAGGGTGATGTCTCTACTTTTTATCATGCTGTTTAGGTTCGCCATCGCTTTCCTCCCAAGGAGCAGGCGTCTTTTAATTTCATGGCTGCTGTCACAGTCTGCAGTGATCTGGGATCGCAGGGACGTGAAGTCTGTCACTACTTCCACGACTTCCCCTTCTATTTGCCAAGGAGTGATGGGGCCGGATGCCATGATCTTAGTTTTTTTTATGTTGAGCTTCAAGCCCACTTTTGCGCTCTCCTCTTTTACCCTGAGCAAGAGGCTCTTTAGGTCCTCTTCACTTTCTGCCATTAGAGTGGTATCGTCTGCATTGTTGGTCTTTTCCCCAGCAATCTTAATTCCCGCTTGTGATTCATCCAGGCCAGCATTTCGCATGATGTACTCTGTATATATATTAAATAAGCAAGGTGACAATATACATCCTTGTCATACTCCTTTTCCTATGCTGAACCAATCAGTTGTTCCATATCCGGTTCTAACTGTCACTTCTTGGCCCTTATACAGGTTTCTCAAGAGACATGTGAGGTCTCTTGAGAATTTCATTGTAGTTTTTAGTAAATGCAAATAAAAATTCCCCTACAGGGGGGCCATTAAAAAAAAGAAGAAGTATGGCAGGACGAGATATTCTTGGTGGTGGCTCCTAGTCATTGGAACTCCCTGCTTCGGGAAGTTCACTCAACCTCATCACTTTGGGCACTGAGATGCACAGTTTAAAAACTGCCCTTCTTCAGTAGGATTTTGACACTGTCTGATTTTGTCTTCCTGTGGTTTTATTTGGACTTGGGGGGGGGAGTTCCCCCAATTGTTTTAAGGTCTCTTCTTACTTAAATTGGTTTGCTGTTGATTTCAGTAGCGATTTTTGCCTGTCATGTTTTTATATGTTTGTTGTTATCATTTGGGAAAAATGGTTAAATGGGTTAATTAACAGCAACGGGCGAATGCAGGTATTTGCAGGCTTCATTTCACCCAAGGATGAGGACTTGTGAATTCAGCTCACAGCTTCACAGAAAATGTGATTTTTAAAGAAACTTAAGAAGTCAATCCACCTTATGCTATGTCAGACAAGTGGTCCGTCTCACCCAACATTCTCCTCGGTAATCAGTGGGGGGGGGGTCTCCAGAATTTCAAGCAAAGAAAAACCCTTCCCCCTTGAGAACCTCCAAGTGGAGAAGCTGGGGATTGAACCAAGGACTTTCTGTGTGCAAACCACATGCCTGGCCACTGAGCCAGAAGGAGAGAAGGATTCCACATAAGTGTTCTAAGGAAGACATGCTCAATGGGGAGGAAACTGGAAACACCTGAGCCAACTGACCAAGACCACTGACTGAACGCCTGCCCCTCCCCTTTTTGGCCTGGGCTTGTCTGAAGGTATTACCCAAAGGGCTTTTGGCCCTTTTCTCTTAGCTTGGGGCCTTTGTGAGCCACAGTAGCTAAACCAACACCAGTCCAGGATAAGGTTTCCAAATGGTCTGGAGAACAATGTCCTGTTCCCTTATGCGTAGAAACAGGAAGTTGTCGCTTTTCATAGCATGGAGGTAACAACATGAAGCCTCTACTAAAGAGACAAGTCATTTTTTTTCCTCCAGGCCTGTTGTCAACCCTAGTCCAGGATGGTCCGGCAAATCAACACCAGGTTCAAGAGTACACCGAGGGCTTGTTAAGTTGTGTATCTTGGTTTAAATTGTAATTGTGTGTTTGCATGCATTTTTGAGTCCCATTCCAGGCATAACAGACCTCAAGGAGGTCCAAACAAAAAGGAAATTTGGGGACACCGGTTCCTAAAGCATACCTGAGCCATAGGATTAGGAATTGTATCCTGTCTGTTGTCCTTCCTACGGGAGTTTTAATTAAATTAAATTGGGGAAGGGATGTCCCCTGGTTTCTTGGCCAGAAATGATGTTGTGGCACTGGCACATTTTCGCCCTACTGATTGCTGGCAAGAATGGCAGGAAAATGGCAACCCTAAAAACAGCAGATCCTCCAACTATTCCTATTTACCTTCGGCATCCTCTTCTTGTTTTCTAGCACCTGCCCCTAAATAGGAAGACAGGGGAGGGGAAATGCCTTCTTAAAAATGTTGCTAGTGTGAATTACTGGTTATTCTGCATACTTCAATTCCCTCTAGAAGTTAAACCACTGAGCAGAGGAGAGCTGAAAGCATTTTGTCTCCAATGAATATGCATGTACTCTAAGGCACCTTGTCATACCCAACCTGCCATTTCAGACAGTGGGCAACGCTCATTTTGTGCTGCTGCTCACAGGTTGCAGGGAAACTGTGTGTTTTTCCCCCCTCTTACAAACAGCTTCCCCAAAGGCCTTCCTGGCTTTTAAAAGAGTTTTACTGCAGAGTAAATGAATACAGCTGAGCAGGCAGAGGAGAGCCTTCAGCAAATCCGTAATTGGGAGGTAGCGCCTCAGGCAGTGATCCTCCGCCTAAGAACAGAGCCCTTTCAACAAGCACGTCCCTGTTTTCATCTCTGAAATGTTGAAGGGTCTGGAACACCACTGATAGAACTGCCTTTGAAACAAAGGGGCTGTTGCCCTTGAGAGGAAAGGCCATCAGTCTGATTATGCTTCTAACTCACTTTTCAACCAAAATTGGCTCCCAAAGTGGTTTACTTCAAAAACACTGCTGGCAAGCTGGTCTTGCATTGAGCCCCCTTCTGTTGTCCATCGCTTCCTGCCGCTTGTTCCCGCTCTGGCTTCCTCTGCAGCAACTGGGTCCTGATTTGGCATTGTCTCTGTCTTGGGCCTTGTTCTACAGGAGAGCTGGCCTGGTCAATGCAGGGCTGGTCTGGTCAATGTTAGGGTCAACCCTAACAAGCAGAGCCTTCGCTCACAAGCCAAGCACCTTCAAAGGTGCTCTGACAACTCAGTGCCCACACAAGGGCAACCAGGCTTCTCCTTCCATGCAGAAGACAATCGGGCTTCTGTTTCCAAATCGGGAACATCTTTCATTCAGCGGCTTTTGTTTCTGACTTAAGAACATAAGAAGAGCCCTGCTGGATCAGACCAGTGGTCCACCTAGTCCAGCATCCTGTCTCACACAGTGGCCAACCGGCTCCTCTGGAGGTCCAACAACAGGGCATAGAGGCTGAGACATTCCACTGATGTTGCCTCCTAACACTTCTGTTCCTTTGATTGCACAGATGTGCAGAAGGTAGGCAAGGTCAGCCTTGGTAAGTGCTCAGATGGGAGACCAGACCACCACGGAAGTCCAGGGTCGCTATGCAGAAGCAGGCAAGGGCGAGCCACCTCTGTTCATCTCTTGCCTTGAAAACCCTGCAGCAAAACATGCGGCCCGGGGGGCAGATTAGGCCCCCGGAGGGCTTCCATCAGGCCCGCAGTGGAACTGGCCATCTCCTGCTTCCAGTTCTGCTGCTGCTACTGCTGCTGCATCATAGCTTGCTTCACCAGACTCTCTTAATCACTCAGTCATTTCATGTTTTAACCTGGGTCCTAGGCTCAGAACTCTGAGCATGAGATTTCTGTGGTGAACGTCAATAAATCAAAAGTAGGTTTGCAGCTTACAGAGCTAAAGTTTTAAGCATGTTTTTATTTTAAGTAAAAAAATATATATCTTTGTGTTTGTGTCCTTTATAAAGTTTACATCTCCGCTCCCCAGCATTGCATTTTATGATGCACATGGCCCGGCCCAACAAGGTCTCATTTATGTCAGGTCCGGCCCTCATAACAAATGAGTTCGACACCGCTGCCCTACAGCATTGCCGCCATATGTCGGGCGCAACTTGATGGCACTTTCCACCACCGATGCTTATTTCTGTGCATGAAGAGCTTCCCTCGGTGAGTCCTTCTGCCAAGCACCAAAGCAAGCTACGCCATTTTGTTGGGGGGTGGGGGAACCTTGGCCACTCTAAAGGTGTTGGCAGCTATCTCTTAACAGTACCTTCTTCCCCACCCCACATTCTAAAAAGGCAAGTATATTTGGTTTTGACAATGTTTCAAATTTTAATTTTTACTGTATTACCTAATATATTTTGTATAAATGAAATGTTGTTACCTGCCCTGAGCCCGCTTTGCGGGAAGGAAAGGCTATAAATGTGAATAAATAAATAAATAAAATACCATTCAGGACTATTCATAGGATTTTTAAGATATGCAAATTTTCATGTTTAATACACTCTTCTGACCGCAAGACTCCTGTAATATTTCTAGGTCCAGATAAAAACTAACAGAAAGAGGAATGGCTTAATGCAATTTTTATATGAACAACAACTGCAACATGTTGTACACCAGTCTCTAATATACTCAGGCCATGTGACCTTTGGCAAAGCCAAAATCTGCAGTTCCTTAACACTAAAACACAAGAGGATGGCTCTAGGCTGTAAATCCGACTGCTACGACTCCAAAAGCTATGCACAAACCCCTAACCTAAATGTGAGCTGAAACAGTTATTTTGGTTCCAAGCTCCAACCAGGTAAATAAAGACTTTTTAAAATTTCTTTTTTTATTTTTCTTCATTGGTACACCCTGCCTTTCTCCCCAGTAGGGACCCAAGGAAGCTCACATCATTCTCCTCTCCTCCATTTTATCCTCACAACAACCCTCTGAGGTAGGTTAGGCTGAGAGTGTATGACTGGCCCAAGGTCACCCAATGAGCTTCCATGGCATGAATGAGGATTCAAACCCAGGTCTCCCAGATACTAGTACAACACTCTCAACCACTATACCACACTGGCTCTTTTAAGCACTTTAAACTGGACCTTCTCATATAAGGGTAGGGGGGGGATTAATTTACTTATATTTTTTGCCATCAAGTCTCAGACAACTTATGGCGATCCCATAGCTAAGGGACGTTCAAGGGAAGAGACGTTCAGAGGTGGTTTGCCATTGCCTGCCTCCGTGTAGCGACCCTGGTATGCCCTAGAGGTCTCCCATCCAAATACCAACCAGGGCCAACGCTGCTTAGCTCCTGAGATCTGATAAGATCAGGCTAGCCTGGGCTATCCAGGTCAGGGCTCGTTTACTTACTCACTCAGGGCCAAACTATACATTTTTTTTAATTAGTTGGGTTAGGTTCGCCCAACCTGACTCACTTTCTCCGTAGCCACACAGCAGCTGCAGGGGACTTATCTCCCCAAGAGCCACGGGGTCCAATTTGGATCGGGGCTGCAGCAATAGGGGAGGAAGAACCTCTGCCTACCCCGTCCCGGTGCCATTTTCCTGAGCTGAAACAGTTGTGGGGGGCACTACTTGCCCCATTGCAGGGCTGCACACACATTTTAAAAAATGTCATGTAGTTTGGCCCTTGTAACCTGCCTTTCTTGCAGAGACTCAAGGTGGATTACAAAATCAGGAAACAAACATGGTAACGAAGAGCAGCACATGACATACCAGAAAAAATGTAGCAACTACAGTACAAAGTTTAGGAAACAGTGCAGTACAGTCAAGATGTTATAAACAACAAACAACACCCCCGTCCCCTTTGTGAAAGCCCTGTATGGATCAATTCCATTTTTGTACCACCCTCTTATTGCCAGAGGATGTAGCGATGGCCACAGGCATAGACAGCTTTAAGAAAGGATAAGATAGATTTATGGAGGACAGGTCTATCTGTGGCTGCTAGCCGTGGTGGCTGAGGGGTACCTCCAGGGCTCTTTTTGTAGAAAAAGCCCAGTAGGAACTCATTAGCATAATAGGCCACACCCAACAGCAGGAACTCATTAGCATATTGGGCCACACCCCTGACAGCACAGCTCATTAGCACATTAGCACCCACATGTTACCAGAAGTGTGGTCATCCAGCCACACCCACCTTTTGCTTGTTATTCTGTTTACCTTGCTTGTTGTCAAAACCCAGGGCTTTTTTGTAGCAGGGACTCCTTTGCATGTTAGGCCACACACCCCTAATGTAGCCAATCCTAATGAGTTTCTGATGTTGGGTGAGGCCTATTATGCTAATTAGTTCCTGCCAGGCGTGGCCAACTTGGGAGCCAGCCGGAACTCCGTTCCTGCCCCAAAATAGCCCTGGGTACCTCCATGTTCAGGCGCAGTCAGCCTCTGAATCCCAGAGCCAGAAGGGGAAGGCCTCGGGCTTTATGCCCTGTTGCTGGCCCTCCAGAGGAACTGGTTGGCCACTGTGTGAGACAGAATGCTGCACTAGATGGACCACTGGTCTGATCCAACAGGGCTCTTCTTACATCATCATCATCATCATCATCATCATACTGATCTTTCTTACAAGGTTCCTGCAAAGACTACTGGGCACTGGACTGTATGTTCTATAGTTTATCAGGCCCCTTAGTATATTTTTAATGTGACAATCAGCCTCAGGGAGGTGATGTTGGATTGGGGCCCTGGTGTGGAGACAGTGAACTTAACTCTTCCCCCTCTGGGCTGTTCTCCCAACACAAACCAGGGATCCTGAGCTGCTCTGAGTCCCTATAGAGAGGAAAAAACACAGACACTGGGATTGTACTTGTTTGTTTTTCCCAGCTGGGACAGCTAGCAGCCAATGGGGAAGGGCTGTTTCTGGCAGGAAAACAACACATAAGAAAAGGGTTAGATTCCCCTGACCCCTTCCCTTGCAGCACGGCTCCCATCTCAGCTGGGCCACTGCTCTGATAGTGACGCTGTTTCTGGCAGGAAAACAACACATAAGGGTTAGATTCCCCTGACCCCCTTCCCTCGCAGCACGGCTCCCATCTCAGCTGGGCCTCCGCTCTGATAGTGACTTTTTTAACTTTTAAAACTACAAGGGGAGGAACCAATAACATAATGGAGAGCGGTCTGACCCTAAGGTCAGTGAGGACACCCTTTGAATTCACACAAAAGAGCACTGTATAAACACTAGGAATCAAGTCTGCGTGCTGTTAACTAGGAAGTTCAATTGTAGCCGGTCTCTGGTAAGCATCTACTGAATTACAGAGAGACAGAATGAGACAGAGACCGGAGGATTAAAAGATAACATATTTCCAGTTATGTAAGGCATGGAAACAACAGAAGGGGTTGTCGTGCAGAAAGTATTTAACCCCTTGCCTTGCATTAGTGGCTGCCATTCCTGTGAGATATAACCCCATCCATGTCTGCAAGAAAACAGCAGTGGGTTTTATTGGCCCCCTCTGCCATGAAAGAGTTCACGCTGCTATAGCAATTGGGCTTTCCGCCTCTTTTACTGCCTTCCTTGCAAATAAAGTTGAGTGGGGGGAGGGTGCAGCAATGCACATGAAATTTTCTGGTGACACCCCTGGACTTTGACACCACAAAACAAATGCTCCCTCTAAGCTGCAGAGTCTCGTGAGCAAAAATTCCACTTTGTGAGCTACTGGCATTAAAGTTGTGAGCGAGCGATTTGGCTACTGCATAAATTAGTTTGCTCTGGAACCATCCTTCCTGAACTAAGACAAAAAATGTGTGAGCCAGAGGCTGAAAAACTGTGAGCTAGCTCACACTAACTCATCTTAGAGGGAACACTGCAACATGTCTTCAAAACGTTTTTTTAGAAATAGCAGCTTTTCATCCAAAATACTTGCAAGTGGGCCATCTAGGACCTTGATGAGACCAACCCTTAGCTCAAAAGAACAGTGCATGCCTTGCATGCAGAAGATCATATTGCATTGAAAGGACCAATGGAAGAGCCCTGCACAGGTCTCCTGTTACTATTTCTAACGGGAATACCATTTGCAGGGAGGAGGGAGGAGATCCAGTGGAGCTGCAGAGCTAGTGGAGGGAGTTTAACCCTTTTCATTTGTGCCGTGTTGCCAGAGCAAAAGCTTGTTCCACTTGTGTGGCTATTTGCCATTTCGGGCAAACGGGAACTCCAGAGGGAATAATCTACATTGAGAAAATTGCATGGAGGAAAGGGTTAATCTATCACACACGTATCCCACCCTTCCTCCAACAAGTTCATAGGAGTCTCCATTCTTCATTTTGTCTTCACAACCACCCTGTGAGGTAGGTAGGGCTGCCAGCTCTGGGTTGGGAAATTCCTGGAGGGAAAGTCTGGGAAAGACAAGGTTTAGGGCTGGGAGAGACCTCAGCGGAGTAGAATGTCACAGAGTCCAACTTCCAAAGTTGCCATTTTCTCCAGGAGAATTCATCTCTGTAATTTGGAGGTCAGTTGTAATCCTGAGAGATCTCCAGTCACCACCTGGAGGTTGACAGCCCAGGAGGCACATTAGGCAGAGAGTGAATGACTTGCTCAAGACCACCTGGTTATTTTCCAATGACAGAGTAGGGATCTGAACCCAGATCTCCTGGGTCTCCATCCAGCATTCTTACAAACTATGCCATGCTGGCATCCTTAGCACCACAGCTCTGATCTGATTAGGGAAAGGCCACCACAACTGATATGAGCATTTCTTTAAACACCAGACATTGAATCATCTCTCATCCCTTGTTAGGGTTGTCAGGCTGCAGGCAGCAACCCCCAGGAGAATTTCAGGAGCGAAGACTGGCATGCTGATGTGATGCTGGCACATGAGCCAATTTCCCTCCATTTCCTCCTCTGCCTGCACTTTGGGCACTAGTGGGCAAAATACGTGGGTTGGCAGGCGGTCTTCTGCTATCGTCAGAAAGATGCCTGTCTGTGCCTTTGGAGGGCAGTCGTCAATTGGAGTAGGCGTAGCAGGACTCAAGGCCTTGGTCAGTACAGGGCAGTTCCCCCTGTGTGTTCCTCTTCCAGAGCCTCAGACAGGGAAATCTCTGTCCTTTTGTGCGCTGTCATCATTTCAACAGGGTTTGCACACACCATAATCCCAGTGGAAAGTTTCCCTAAAAGAGCATCCCAACAGCTCCCTCTGAAACCCCAGAGGGAACACCGATGCTGTGCCATGTGGTAAACATGATGTTTGAAAGCACCTTCAGAAATTGTTTCGAGATCCACTGGGCCTAATTATTCTGTTTACGGTATTCCATCCGTCTCTAAAGTTAATCCCTGCAAATCCAGCGTAATTATCTCTGGTCGGAGGAACTTAACGTAATCATGCTGTGACCCCAATTGGAACTGTACTTATAATCTGATCCAAAGTCTATTTACTATTTACTCAGAAGTAAAGCCCTTAGGTTAATAGGCCTATGCTCAAGTGTGTGCATGCAAAGGATTACTCATTTCAATGGGACAGTATGTGGGACTGAAGCATTAGCCAGAAGTCCCATTTGGTTCAATGGACTCTACTTTTGGGTTAATACACTTGGAATTGCACTTTAGTGCCAGAGGAGTAAGTCCACTGAATGCAATAGGGATTTTCATCCAAGTAAGCATGCAGAATATCAAGTTGTAGGAGTACAATCCAATGAACTCTTACTTGAGTGTATTTCCCATTGAACTGAATGGGACTCCTTCCAAGCAAACAGGTATATGATCCAACTAATAAGACTAATAAGAGCTGCGGTGGCTCAAGTGGTTAAGACGCTGAACTGCAGGCTGTGGAAGGTCGGTAGTTCAGCAGTTCGAGACCCGAGTCCGCATGACGGAGTGAGCTCCCGTCTCTGCTCCCAGCTCTTGCCAACCTAGCAGTTCGAAAGCACGAAATTGCAAGTAGATAGATAGGTGGGAAGGTTCCGTGCTCCTTGGTGTTTAGTCATGCCAGCCACATGACCATGGAAACGTCTTCGGGACAGCGCTGGCTCTTCGGCTTTGAAAAGGAGATGAGCACCGCATCTCTAGAGTCTGATTCGACTGGCTTTCGAGCAAGGGAACCTTTTACTATGCCTGCCCACTTGGGTGTAACCAGTGTTCCCTCTAAGCTGAGTTAGTGTGAGCTAGCTCACAGTTTTTCAGCCTCCAGCTCACAGATTTTTGTCTTAGCTCAGCAATTATGGCTCCAGAGCAAACTGACTTATGCAGCAGCCAAATCACTCGCTCGCAACTTTAACGTCCGTAGCTCACAAAGTAGAATTTTTGCTCACAGGACTTCACAGCTTAGAGGGAGCATTGGGTGTAACCCTCTTTGAATTCCATGGCACTTCTCAATAAGCACGCATAAGATCAGGCTGCATGAGTACAGGAGAAAAATACTATGGGACCTCCAGAGCATTTTTTGCCAGCACAGTGTCAGCTTTTGCTAAATTTGTGTTCCTGCCTGTTATTAAGTCTTTTTAAATGGTGTGAGTGGTAGAGCTCCTTTCTTCATTCTCAGGATTTTCCTTCAGTTTATTAAGAACCAAGCTTCAGATGACAAAGATTATTGAAATGGAACTACGTCCAGATTCCTGTTCCTTACTACTGGAAATATTTTCCTACTAATGTATATAATTTATTATTGGCAATTTTGGGGGTAGGTTGTTCTTTTGCTATTTACCTTTTGGGCACATTTTGTAATTCCTGAAGATGTTTTACATCTGTTTGCTATTTGTTTAATCTTCTGTGGAGTAAATAATTGTCTGTGTGTGTGTGTGTGTTTTATTACTGTGTGTTGTGATTTGGTTTGAATTTTTACAGGCCCATAAACGAAACATTAAAATTATCACCCGTATGCATATATGTGCACAACATGTGCTGGGCTGGTTCCCTGCCCAATTAACCCAAGCAGCTGCTTATAGCACCAAACTGGCAGGGGACAGTGACATGGGAGAATACAACAAGCTTGGTTGGTGCCAGTGTTCCCTCTAAGCTGAGTTAGTGTGAGTTCGCTCACAGTTTTTTAGCTTCCAGCTCACACATTTTCCTCTTAGCTCAGGAAGGGATGGCTCCAGAGCAAACTAATTTATGCAGCAGCCAAATTGCTCACTCACAACTTTAGTGCCAGTAGCTCACAAAATAGAATTTTTGCTCACAAGACTCCACAGCTTAGAGGGAACATTGGTTGGTGCCTGTCGTTGCAGAAGGGTTTCATCCTGCCTTGGACCAAAGTTGACTCTAAGCTGTGCTAGGAGGCACCGGTGCACAAAGTTTTAACCAGCAGTGCAGGGATTTTTGCCTCAGCCCACGAGTGAACTGAGAAGGCATTTTCCCCCTCCATTGGAAACATTGGGGACACCTTCTTCTAGGGCCCATAAAATTGAACCAATTGGACCCCCCTGGTCCATTTTTTTTAATCTTGGGGGGGGGATGAGGAGAGGCACCAGCAGCTATGCTTCAAATCTGGTGCCTCTACCTCAAAAAAATCCCCCTCAGAGCCCCAGATACCCCATATAACGGAGCTGGGGGGGGGTTGATTTTACAAAGTTATGGAAATAGTCCTCGAAAAACCTAATTTACGCGATAGTCAAATGTAATTCACAACTTTAATGCTACTAGCTTTTTCCACTCATGGGGTTGAATTTTTGCTCACAACACGGTGGAGCTAAGAAGGAACACTGCCTTGGACCCCACTTGGATGGCATGGAAGGTGGCAATTCACAGCTCGAGCCAACCTTGTGTGACTAAGAATCTGCCTGAGATGTTATCTAGAATCAGACATCCTGCCTTTCTTTCTTCCTCCAGCATCCATATAATCACTCAGCCCTATTCACAAATATGGAATTTACTTCCTTCAGATAAAGGGAGGGGACAACCCGCATGCAATTCCCCCAGCACGGTGCTCTGCCTTCCCTGCAAAAGCCACTTTCACTTTATTGCCATGTGTCTACAATCATTTGAGCTTCTTTTTTTAAAAAAGCATCCTGTGCTCTGGCAGGTATTAATGCAAGATGTTCTGTCAGTGGCAGTAAAGAGGGCGAGACGGTCCCTCCGATGGCCCATCAACGCCCAGAATCACTTCCAATAATTACAGCTCCACTCCTTGCAAAGTAAACACTCTGCTAATACAGCCAAATAAATCTCTCTTCTTCACCCCCACTGCAAAAAAAACAACAACACCCAATCTCGACTCCGAAGCCTTTCAAGAACAGCATCCGTTTGCCAGCAAGCAATCCCTCACCTTAAAAGGTTTGCTTCATAAAAAAGCAGGCAGCTAGGAGGAGAGAGAGATCCAAGAGCTGATGAGTGCCAGCGTCTTGCAGCGACTTCATTATAAAGGCGCTTGTTAACACTTTCGAGGCCGGCTTGCAGTGAGATGTGATGGGAGGATGGATGGATGGAAGGCAGGCAACCAGAAGAGCAAATAACAGTGAGCGTCTATCCATCTATCACATTCGTATGCATTGATGGGCCTACGCTGGAGTCACCAACCTCCATGTGGGGTCTGGAAATCTCCTGGAATTATGACAGATCTCCACACCACAGATATCAGTTCCCCCAGAGAAAACAGCTGGTTCACAGGGTAGAAGAAGAGATTGGATTTATATCCACCCTTCACTACTCGGAGGAGTCCCAGAGCAGTTTACAGTCTCCTTTCCCTTCCCCTCCCCACAACAGACACCCTGAGAGGTAGGTGGGCTTGAGGGAGGTCTGAGAGAAATGCTCTTTCAAGGACAGCTCTGAAAGAATTTATGACTGACCCAAGGTCACACCAGCAACTGCATGTGGAGGAGTGGGGAATCAAACCAGGTTCTTGGAGTCCGGGCTCCTAACCACTACACCAAACTGGCTCTCAAACTGGGTAGACTATATCCCACTGAGGTCCCTCCACAAACCCTGCCCTCACTAGGCTCTCCCCCCCCCAAATCTCCAAAGAATTTCCCAGCTCAAAGTTGCCCATCGTAGCCTATGCTCCTTTAACTTACCAGGAAAGTTACCAGGAGGCACTGCCCTGCTGGACCACCAGCAGCCAGGGGCAAGCTGACTGAGTCAAGCGGGGAGTCGGAGGGAACATTTGCCTTGGCATGCCAGCAGCCCCCGGGAGGTTTCTGTGGGCAGAGACATTGAAATGTGCATCACTTCATCACGCAACAACACTTTCAACAAGAAACCACAAGTGACACCATCATTGCCAAGGTGATGCTCTAGGAGCCCACCAGAGCTCTATGGTAAAACCATAACGTTTCGGGGTAATCCTAGAGCACTGTCCCAATGTGATGGCATCACTTCTGGTTCCACAAGAGAAGTGACATCACATGTTGAAACAATGCTATTTCCCCACCACCACCCATTTTCCCCACACCAGGCTACCAAGCTGCAGCAGGGGACTGGGACTGCCCAGTGGGAGACCCAGCAGCCCTATGCTGAAATCCTAATTGCAACAGGTGTCGGCCAACCCCACTGGGCAAGCCTGTACCTGTTTATCATGGCCTAAACCATAGGACTAAACCAGTGGCCCCTGAGGTGCTGAAGTGTTTCTGACCTCAGAAACAGGAGTTAACTTGAGGCCCACTTCAGGGACATCTCAGCTCGTTTGCAGAACTTCAAGCAAACAAAGAAATAATAAAAAAGTGACAAAAAAGTTATTTTATAACGACGAGGATGACATTATTAATTATTATTTTCATCAGGCACTGATTATGATTTATGGTGCACTGGGGCCCTGTATATAGCATTAAGTTAAGAAACAATATATGCAGTGTTATATTTGTTTTAAATATCGCAATGGTTTTACGGCTCCCGGGTTTTTTTTCCGTCGGAAAACGGGTCCAAGTGGCTCTTTATGTCTTAAAGGTTGCAGACCCCTGGCCAAGGTGATGCTCTAGGAGCCCACCAAAGCTCTATGGTAAAACCATAACGTTTCAGGGGAATCCTAGAGCACTGTCTTAATGTGATGGCATCACTTCTGGTTCCACAAGAGAAGTGACATCACATGTTGAAACAATGCTATTTCCCCACCACCACCCATTTTCCCCACACCAGGCTACCAAGCTGCAGCAGGGGACTGGGACTGCCCAGTGGGAGACCCAGCAGCCCTATGCTGCAAATTCCTAATTGCAGCAGGTGTTGGCCAACCCCACTGGGCAAGCCTGTACCTGTTTATCATGGCCTAAACCATAGGACTAAACCAGTGGCCCCTGAGGTGCTGAAGTGTTTCTGACCTCAGAAACAGGAGTTAACTTGAGGCCCACTTCAGGGACATCTCAGCTCGTTTGCAGAACTTCAAGAAGGAAATCATCTTCTTTTGATCGACCCTGACAACTGCAGGTTTCTGCTGTGGGTGCTAACTTGGTCATCCAGTATTAGTTTATTACCTTCTCGATAGTTTCTTGCAACAATTTTTTTCGTAACTTTTACTCTTCAAGCTTCCGACTGTTTTTCAAAAGCGATCCTCATTCATTCCAACGTTACTTCCTCGTCCAACATCCTTTAAGTCAATTTAACCTCTTTATTTAGCTTTACGCTCCTTTCTTCTATTTAAAAAAAAAAAAGCCTAGAAGTTTTTCTTCAGCACTTGCAATGTCTTTCCCTGTCATTTCAAAGCTCAGGTTTTGAAACGGTGGATATTAATTGCCAGATTTCAGGAAGGTCCCCTGCTTCAGTTTCAAGGAAACAGCTTTGACAATCTGAGCTGTTTCCTGCTCTGGTCTGACCTGGTTTTCGGTTTTTAATGATGGGATCTGCACACCTTTTTGACCACTGCCACCTTTGCAAGATTTCTCAGGAGAATGGCTTGTTTGATCATCTTCAGCAATGTTAACAATCCTATATACCAGCCCTAAATTCTGTTAGACCAGCTTAGATCAGGGTTTTTGATCTTCATTTTTATGTTTATTATACACACCACAGCTGAGGATGAGTTTGGAGATGGTAATATTAGGCCTGATCCTTGCAATTCAAGCTATGATTTCCTCAATTTATCCGAGCTGGCTTCTTGAGATGGAGACCTGCGCTATTGTTTATGCACATTGATGGCAAACTCCCCAATTGTCCTTATTTTCCAATACCACTCTGGTAAAACCATTCTGTTCCATTTCCCCCTTTTTATGCCTGGAGATGAGCACATTAGCTCGATTCCATTCATTTATTTGTTTCCGGTTTTTCCTCTGCACTGCGTTCCATTCCTCCCTCGTACTTGTTGAACTAGATGAATTTTAAAAAATATATATTTAGAGCATGAGCAATTTGCACAATTTTCAGTTCCTTCTTCTCATTTGCATCTTTCCTACCCTCTCTGCAACCACTGTGCATGGATAAAGCGTTGCAAAAAAAAGCAGTCTTGGCATGACCATACACATGAGTGCATAGACTCCTGGGCAACAGTGAAAAACCATTAAAATCTTCATACAACTAAAACAGACGCTTTGTTTGTTGCGGGGTTTTATCAACACATCTTTTTATTTATTTATTTAATTGAATTTATCGACTGCCCTCCCCAGTGGGACCGGGCTCAGGGCGATGCACAACACAATCCTATATACATCAAGTAAAACAAGTTAAAACTAAGTAAAACAGTAAAAACATACTAGTCCAGTTTACAAATATGGCACTAAAAATCATAACAGCACCACTGCCTCATGGGAAGAGGGCAGGGGGGATGGGAGTGCTAAGACAGAGCCATCACTGTCCTCAACTGAATAGCTGGCGGAATATCCCTGCCTTGCACGCCTTGTGGAACTGTAATATGTCCGACAGGGCACAGATGTTACTCAGTAGAGAGTTCCACCAGGCTGGAGCCAGGGCAGAGAAATCCCTGGCTCTGGTCGAGGGCAGGGCTCTTTTTGTAGAAAAAGCCCAGCAGGAGCTCATTAGCATAATAGGCCACACCCAACAGCAGGAACTCATTAGCATATTGGGCCACACCCCTGATAGCACAGCTCATTAGCACATTAGGCCACACCCCCATGTTACCAGAAGTGTGGTCATCCAGCCACACCCACCTTTTGCTTCTTATTCTGTTTACCTTGTCTGTTGTCAAAACCCAGGGCCTTTTTTTGTAGCAGGGACTCCTTTGCATGTTAGGCCACACACCCCTAATGTAGCCAATCCTAATGAGTTTCTGCTGTTAGGTGTGGCCTGTTATGCTAATGAGTTCCTGCTGGGCGTGGCCAACTTAGGCCAACTGTGCGTTCCTGCCCCAAAATAGCCCTGGTCGAGGGTAAAGGACAAGGCAAAGGCAAAGCTGTGGCAAACTGCGCATTCATGCAACATTTGGAAACTTAAAAACTGAAACAAAGGAGAATTTTTAAAGCACATCACACACAATTAAGAAACAAGGCAAGGTAATTCAGAACGTCAGAATCTAGGAAGGCATTCAGACGCAGCCTTCTTTTTGCCTTTCAGGGATGCCTTGTGTTCGTGCCGCTATCATGACTGGCTGGTGTGTTCTCACTCTTCGAGGCACAGCTTGCATACACATAAAGAGCACGTGTAGCTGCCAGACAACAGGAGTCCTCTCGTGCTCTTCAGCCCCTGGGGCGGGACTAGGTTTGCCAACTGCCTACCCCTAAAGGGCATTTGCCTGCCACCGTGCTCGTCCGCCTACTGCCGCTGATGGCTGCAGTGGAAGCAAAGGCGGTGGGGAATACAGTCCAACTCTAGAAGTCACATTTGGGTGATGCTCTAGGGATTCCCCCCCAAATCTCTCTGTACCACAGAGACATGGGGAGGTCCTTAGAGTGTCAACGGGAACTGATACCACTTCCACGGTCAGGTGCAGACCCACTCCGGAAATATACTGGGGGTCCAGGCATGGGCTTAGCAACTCTGGATCTCGAGCCCCTATAGAACTGCCATGGTTATTGCTGCTTTGAAGGAGGGCCTGATGCTAGTGAGCATGCGTCAAGAGCAAGGCGGACATGCTTCCACCCTCTTTGGCCATGCAAGGTGAGAGGAGCAGTAGAATGGCAAAGGGAGGCTGCTTCAAGAAGGACAGGACATCACTATTATGGCAAGTGTACGCCACAATTCGTTTCTATAATGATCTGTGGCCATTCAGAAACCTAAATGGTGGTGAAAAGTGCTGTCAAGTCACAGCTGACTTATGGTGACCCCAAAGGGTTTTCAAGGCAAGAGACGTTAAGAGGTGGCTTGCCATGGCCTGCCTCTGCATCACGCCCCTGGTATTCCTTGGAGGTCTCCCATCCAAATACTGGTCAGGGCCGACCCTGCTTAGCTTCCAAGATCTGACGAGATCGGACTAGCCAATACATCGGGCTAGCCAATTAATAACTTCCAACACACTGCAGATGTTCCAACTGCCCTCAAAATCCAAGCTTCCGTTTTTAAAACTCTAATGATACACAGAGTTTCTATGTACCCGGCAGGATGCTGCTTGGTGCTATGGCGTTGCCAAGGTATCACAAGGATTTCCTCTCACTTCCCTCCCCTCTCCGTTTTCTCATCTCTCTGCCATTCAACTGCCACGCTCCTCCCTGTGCTGGTCAACTGCCACTATCTTTCCCTTCCAGCTTTCCAAAAACCATGGCAACGATACCTTAGAACTGTGGATGCTCCCTCACCCCTTTTTACCCACAGAGAACATCCTGAATCTGCCACATAATGGCTGTGATCACACACACTAAATAACCCACTTTCAATGCATTTTCCAACTGGATTTTGCCAGTTCACACCATACAATCCAGTTGGAAAGTGGATTGAAAGTGGGTTATTTAGTGTGTGTGATCGCAGCCTACAGTACACCTCAGGGGTTGCCAACCTTTTTGAGCCTTTGGAATTCTCACATAGGGTGACAGGTGCAACTAGAAAATGGCTGCTGCAGGAGGCAAAGTCAAACACAAAACAGTCCACCCTCCAAAACATCCATTTTCCCCAGTGGAACTGATCTCTGTAGTCTGGAGACGAGCTGTAATTCCAAGGAATCCCCAGTTCCCACCTGGAGGCTGGCATCCCTACCTCCTCATGGAGCCTGCTGGGTGACCTTGGGCCAGTCATGGTTCTCTCAGAACTCTCTCAGCCCCACCTGCCTCACAAGGTTCCTGTTGTGGGGTGAGGAAGGGAAGGTGATCGTCAGCCACTTTGAGACTCCTTAAGGTAGAGAAAAAAATGGTATAAAGACCTAATCTTCTTCTTCTTCACCATAG
>NW_015177040.1:334426-342068 GCF_001447785.1 Gekko japonicus | reverse complement strand
TCTTTCCCAGACTTCCAAAAGTGCCCATAGGTTTGGAGAACCCTGCCTTGGGGAATTAACACTGGGCCCTGCATAGCATTGCCAAGAGGCCTACAGAAAACAGGTCCTGTGCCCTTAAACGGAGGTTTCATGTGTGGAAATAAACCACTGAGGCTTTTCATGGCATGGAGGTAAATAATATCCGACAATAAATAACATCCTACTAAGCCTCTGTTAAAGGAACAGGACATTTTTTCTCCAGGCCAACAGGTAAACTGAGTCCTGGGTCTGAAGAGTCTGAAAACCACAACTCTACAGAGCACATTCAAGGACTTATATCAAAGAAAACTAGAGACAATTAAGAATGTTTTAAATCCAAAATCATGTAAATAGTATTTTGTACATAAAGGCAGGGGTCCAGAAGCGCACAGGAGCAGAGCTCTGGCAGTAAGGAGCCCAAGAGGTGGGCACATGGAACAAGCTCTGCTTCCAGCAGCCCTCAGTCAGGCCACGAGGAGCAAGAAGCAGCCAGGTAAGTTGCAGAGCCTCCCCCAGCCAGCCTTCAGGTACAAGATCTCCCTCCTCTGTGAGAGCAGATCTGCGCGTGCACCCCCCCCCCTCATAGCTAGCAATCCAAAACAGCCCAGTGGCACCTTTAAGAAGAAGAAGAAGATTGGATTTATACCCCGCCCTTCACTTGGAGTCTCAGAGCGGCTTACAAACTCCTTTCCCTTCCCCTCCCCACAACAGACACCCTGTGAAGTGGGTGGGGCTGAGAGAACTCTGACACAAACTGCTCTTTTTCAAGGACAGCGGTGCCAGAGCGTGTGACGGTCCCAAGGTCACATCAGCAGGTGCAAGTGGAGGAGTGGGGAATCAAACCCGGTTCTCCCAGATTAGAGTCCGCACACCTAACCACTACACCAAAAAGACCAGGTTTTATCCAGGTACAAGGTCTCCCTCCTCTGTGAGGACAGATCTGCACGTTCCCCCCCCCCAAATAGCTAGCAATCCAAAACAGTCCAGTGGAGCCTGAGAGGTGGGTGTTGCCTTCTGACACCAGTGATGTCAGGGGGTGTGGCATATGCAAATAAGTTATGCTAATAAGTTATGCTAATGAGCTCCTGCACCTCTTCTGTGCTGCTAGATTCAGATGGGCAGCCGTGTCGGTCTGAAGCAGTAGAACAAACTTTGAATCCAGTGGGGCACCTTTAAGATAAAAGCAACAAAGTTTAATTCTGGGTATAAGCTTCTGTGTGCATGCAAACTTCATCAGATACGTATGCACATGAAAGCTTATGGCCAGAATTAAACTTTGTTGGCCTTATAGGTGGCCCTGGACCAATGCTCCCTCTACGCTGTGGAGTCTTGTGAGCAAAAATTCTACTTTGTGAATTACTAGCATTAAAGTTGTGAGCGAGCGATTTGGCTGCCTCATAAATTAGTTTGCTCTGGAGTCTGGGGCCATCCCTTCCTGAGCTAAGACCAAAATGTGTGAGCCAGAGGCTAAAAAACTGTGAGCTAGTTCACACGAACTCAGCTTAGAGGGAACATTGAGTCCTGGACACAAACTTGTTTCACAGTCTGTGCTGTGTGCTAAGGCAGCCCCCACCCCCCAACCAAGGCAAAACTCTAACATGGGAGTTTTCTCCCTTGTAGGCCCAGCTTAAAACTTGGTTGCAGCCAATGTTCCCTCTAAGCTGTGGAGTCTTGTGAGCAAAAATTCTTCTTTGTGAGCTGCTGGCATTAAAGTTGTGAGCGAGCGATTTGGCTGCTGCATAAATTAGTGTTCTCTGGAGCCATCCTTCCTGAGCTGAGACAAAAATGTGTGAGCTGGAGGCTAAAAAACTGTGAGCTAGCTCACACTAACTCAGCTTAGAGGGAACACTGGTTGCAGCAGCTCAGATGCATAACACATAACCCCTATAAAAAGTAACCTTTGAAAAAAATCCCCTTTTCTCTCCGCACTCACCTGTATCAGGCTGTACGGAGGCGAGAAAATATCCTGGGATTCTGCCAGCTTGCTTTAGAAACTTCCCCTCGTCTCTCCTCGGAAGCGGGAATCTCTGGAGCCCCGTTCGGCTCCATTCCTCTCCCGGCTCGCATCTTGAAGTCTTAAAGAGCAACACACACGGCTGATTGCCAACAGCACGGATGACATGTGTGCACGAGCTCTGTGGCACCAAGCAGGGCGCAGCCCACCACGACATAAGGTTTCCAACAGGCATGGAGAAAAACATCCTGCCCCTTTAACAGAGGCTTCATGTACGGAAATGAGCAGTGGGAGATGAATGACATCAGGTGGTAAATAACATCCCATTAAGCTTCTTATTCAAAGGACAGGATGCTTTTCCTCCCTCCAAGCAGCTGACAACCCCACTAGCACTGCAGTACTCGAGGCACCTTCTGAATAGCCGATAACATATTTTAGGGCTTCTGAGAATACAGCGAAAGGTTGCCACCCTCCAGGTGGGGCCTAGAGACCAGGTTTCTTTCTTTCTTTCTTTCTTTCTTTCTTTCTTTCTTTCTTTCTTTCTTTCTTTCTTTCTTTCTTTCTTTCTTTCTTTCTTTCTTTCTTTTTAAAAAAGAGGTGCCGGAACTCTCAAGAGGGAAATTAAGTTTGTATACTGAAAACTCATGAACTTATCATCATTTTAAAAAAAATTTGTCAAAGAGGTTCTGGAACTCTATTCTGGCTCGTCCCCCCAGAAAAAAGGCCCTGCTAGAGACTAATCCACAGACAATAGAGATTAGTTCCCCTGGGAGAAAATGGCTGCTTTGACGGGTGGGCTCTATGGCATTGCACCCTTCTGAGGTCCCCAATCCCCACCCTCCCCAGGCTCCACCCCCAAAATCTCCAGGTGTTTCCCAGCCCAGAGCTGGCAACCCAAATAGGGTGTGTTGTAGTCATGTCCTTAGTTTCATCTGTGAAGTGTTGCAAAGTATGGGATGGTACTTTACCAGTAACTAGGGGCAGCCCTATCATTAGGCAAGCAGATTTGTGAATTTTGATTCTATTACCTTATGTCGTAGATTTCAGGGATATTCTTACAGATGTCTTTGAAGGCCCACAGAGAACAAGCTGAAGGCCCCAAGTGTTGCTGCCTCACAACAACACACTCAGAGACACACTGCCTTTGAACACAGAGGCAGCATGGCCTCATGGTTAGAGTGTCAGACTTAAAGCAGTTTAGCCGTTATAGTAAGAACAATCTATTAAAAGTCAATTATGATAAAACTAAGAGGATAGTTTTTAGCAAAAGGTCCCATTTCCATAAATGGACAATGGATGGGAAATCGTTAAGGCAAGTGTCCTCTTTTAAATACCTTGGGGTCATTTTTCATAGCTCTGGTTCCTGGTCAGCACATATCAAGTAGGCAAAGAGGAAATTTGAAAAGGTTATTCCTGATACCTTTAGATTCTGTAGAAAAGGGGGAGGCTATTTGCTACCTCCAACATTAGAAATCTATAGGACCAAGGTATTGCCACAGGTGATATATGGAGCCCCAATTTGGGGGATTAGAAATTTGCAGTCATTGGAAATCATCCAGAATAAGTTTATTGGTATGCAATAAATTTATTGGTAAGTTTATTGGTATTGAATTGGTCCTCGATTTAATACCAGCAGCCATAGTCAAATCAGAATTGGCTCTGCTGCCAATACTGGCCTCAGCCCATAAAGCTATCATCAATTATTGGTTGAAAATTCAGTTTGGTTTAAGTTCAAGTTTCTTAACCACAGGCTACGAGGAAGGGAAAAGTAATCCGTGGAGGAGCTATACGTTGAATCTGGTAGCAAAATTCGCATACTCAGATGAATGATTATTTAAGAGTTGATTTGACTTTTTGCGGCAAAGCAATTAATAAAACAAAGACTGCTAGATAGAAGTGCTCCGATGGATGCCACACCGCTAAGTACCTCGAGGATCACTCCCCTTTATCAGCAACTTGCACCTTCTCCTTTAACCCTTCCATTTTACCTTACCAATTTATCATATTCCAAAGCACGGTTGGATACCTTACAGTTGGTGATGCTAAGGGGCCACTGTAAGGGGTCCCATATAAAGAACATGTCTGTACTTCTGACCAGAAATCTATTGAGGATCTAAGCCATGTGGTCTCCCACTGCCCAAGATTTGCATTAGAATGTGAAAGATATCTTGTGAATGTTTTATTATGATATCCAGGGAAGGCGGACAATGACAGATTAATTGTATTGCTTGCCAACAAAAATAAATGGGTAGCACTGCAAATGGCAAAGTTTGTTGCATGGGTGATAAAAGGCCTTGCCAAAATCATCTACTGTTAATGTGGCCAATAGATAAATCATGATTTATGTTGACCAACTGACTGAATTGCTGTCGCTGTTGCCGTTGCTGATACGATTGTAATAATTGTTTATAAAATTGCAATGGCTACTAAGAGTTTTAATTGTTATTGTGATTGCGGTATTATAGTTCTGACCAGGCCTCAGTTCCTGCCGGAGCGCACCAGAGCACCGCTCCGCCAGTCAGGAGCCCAGGGGCCGGGCACATAAGCCCTGCCCCCTGCTCCCATGAGCCATCAGTTGGGCAACTGTGGGAGGGGGGACGAAACGTTCCCCCGCCTCCCTGAACCCCGGGGTGGTGACCTTGGACTCGTAGGGGCAAATTCCACCTCTCGTGCGAGAGGTCATTCTGGCTCCACCAGCTCTCCTTAGGGGCACTTTAAAAAGTTATGGCCGCCACCGCTGTTCTCGGCAGCAGCTGCAACGCCCCGTGGGGGGGCATGGCGAACCGTTCTTCCACCTCCCTGAGCCCGGGGTGGGGGCCTCAGACTCCTAGAGGCAAATTCCATCTCTCGCATCACACGCTAGAGGTCATTCTGGCTCTCCCAGCTCTCCTAAGGGGCTCTTTTAAAAGTTATGACCAGCGCCGCTGTTCTCGGTGGCAGTTGCAACGCCCACGCACGCGGGGGGCAAAACGTTCTCCCGCCTTCCTGAGCCTTGGACTCATACGGGCAAATTCCACCTCTCGCATGTGACGCTCTCGGCGACAGCTGCAACGCCTGCACGGGGGGGGGGGAACGTTCCCTTGCCTCCCTGAGCCCCGGGGTGGTGGTCTTGGACTCATAGGGGCAAATTCCACCTCTTGCGTCACACGCGAGAGGTCATTCTAGCTCCCCCAGCTCTCCTAAGGGGCTCTTTTAAAAGTTATGGCTGGCCGGCGGCTGCTGCAATGTCTGCGCGGATGGGCGGGGCGAAACGTTCCCTTGCCTCCCTGAGCCCCGGGGTGGTGGCCTTGGACTCGTAAGGACAAATTCCACCTCTTGTGTGTGATGTCCGAGCAGTGTTGCCGCTTGGACATCACACGCAAGAGGTCATTCTGGCTCCCCCAGCTCTCCTACAGGGCTCTTTAAACACTTATGGCCGGTGGCAGCTGCAACGCTCGCACGCGGGGGGGTGAAACGTTCCCTTGCCTCCCTGAGCCCCGGGGTGGTGGTCTTGGACTCATAGGGGCAAATTCCACCTCTTGCGTCACACGCGAGAGGTCATTCTAGCTCCCCCAGCTCTCCTAAGGGGCTCTTTTAAAAGTTATGGCTGGCCGGCGGCTGCTGCAATGTCTGCGCGGATGGGCGGGGCGAAACGTTCCCTTGCCTCCCTGAGCCCCGGGGTGGTGGCCTTGGACTCGTGGGGGGAAATTCCACCTCTCGCGTGTGAAACGTTCTCCCACCTCCCTGAGCCCTGGGGTGGTGGCCTTGGACTCGTAGGGGCAAATTTCACCTCTCGCATGTGATGTGAGAAACCGCTGGGACATCACGCACGAGAGGTCATTCTGGCTCCCCCAGCTCTCCTAAGGGGCTCCTTAAAAAGTTATGGCTGGCCGGCGGCAGCTGAAATGCCCATGCGGGGGGGGGGCGAAACGTTCCTTTGCCTCCCTGAGCCCCAGGGTGGTGGCCTTGGACTCGTAGGGGCAAATTTCACCTCTCGCATGTGATGTGAGAAACCGCTGGGACATCACGCGCGAGAGGTCATTCTGGCTCTCCTAAGGGGCTCTTTAAAAAGTTATGGCCGGCCAGCAGCAGCTGCAACGCCCGTGCTCTTGCAGTTGATATTCGAGCGGCGTTGCCACGTGTGATGTCCGAGTGGCCTTGGACTCATAGGGGCAAATTCCGCCCCTAGCGTGTGATGTCCGAGTGGCGTTGCTGCTCGGACATCACTCGCGAGAGGTCATTCTGACTCCCCCAGCTCACCTAAGGGGCTTTTTAAAAAGTTAAGGACGGCACCGCTGTTCTCGGTGGCAGCTGCGACTCCCACGCGCGGGGGGCATGGCAAAACATTCTCCCACCTCCCTGAGCCCCGGGGTGGTGGCCTTGGACTCATAGGGGCAAATTCCACCTCTCGCGTGATGTCGCGTGTGAGAGGTCATTCTGGCTCCCCCAGCTCTCCTAAGGGGCTCTTTAAAAAGTTATGGCCGGCCGGAGGCAGCTGCGATGCCCGCGCGGGGGGGGCCCCGAAATGTTCCTTTGCCTCCCTGAGCCCCAGGGTGGTGGCCTTGGACTCGTGGGGGAAAATTCCACCTCTCTGTCGCTTGGACATCACACGAGAGAGGTCATTCTGGCTCCCCCAGCTCTCCTAAGAGGCTCTTTAAAAGGTTATGGCCGGTGCTGCTGTTCTTGGTGTCAGCCGCAATGCCCGTGCATGGGGGGGCGGGGTGAAACTAACTTTTTCCCCCACCATAGTGAACAATGGAGGGGATGGGGCAACCTGTTTGGGAGCTCATAGAATTGGACCCCCAGGTTCAATGTCCCTGAAACATGGCAGGTATCTTGGGGAGAGGCTCCAGCAGGTACCCTACGATTTTGGAGCCTCTCCCTCAAACCCCCTCCCCTCCAGCCCCCAGAATATACCCTATATTTTCGCCATTGACTTCAGTGGCCCAATGGGGCCAAACTGCGGGAAGCCGATTCAGATCAGAGAATCTGATTCGGCACGCAGCAGCCTGAAATGGGCCATTTTCAGGGGTGCATTCAGTTCAGACAAACCGAATGCACATCCCTCCAGCAGCCAGCTTGCTCAGGCTCTCTGCAGCCTCGGGGATCCTGAGCAAACCAAGGGAAGGGAAGGTGGTTTAAACCGTCTCTCCTTCCCTCTAGGAGCCGGCTTGCTCGGGCTCCCTGAGCAAACCAAGGGAAGGGAAGGTGGCGGAGCAGCTGGAGACATTGAGCCTCAGCTCCACAAGTAATGAGCACTCGAGCCCCGCCCCCAGCAGCCCTCAGGCCGGAGCACCTGTAGCAGTCTTGGGAGGCAGTTTGGCAAAAAGTAAAACCAAAAGCACAGAAACTCGAGAGAACTCCAGGAATGGAGCCGGTTCCTCTTCCACAGCCCAAAATGCTACCCACAAACCCTGAGCTTGCTTTTTCTCATTTCCGAGTCTGGCCTCCGCACTCCTTTAACGAGGCAGCCCTGAAGCTTGGGGCGGCGGGAGTTTCTTTGCACGCAGCTTGTGCGGCTGACTGAGTGCCTCTTCTGCTTGCCCACCTCTTGCCTCTGCACCTCATCTTCTGCCAGGCATGGAGGAGCCCAGCTCACCCAGGCTTCTTGCCTCCTGCTGCCTTGGCCCTCTGGTGCACGGGTGAGTCCCCAAAGTTTGACTCTTCCTCTACAAGTCTCTGGCGCTGGAG
>NW_015177040.1:325155-333565 GCF_001447785.1 Gekko japonicus | reverse complement strand
TCCCAGGTGCTTCTACCTGTCAGAGGGGCTGGTGCACACTTCCGGTGATGTCAGGGGGTGTGGCATATGCTAATAAGTTATGCTAATGAGCTCCTGCAGCTCTTTTTCTACAAAATGACCCCTGGTTCTGACATTGCTTTTGTTATTTTCAGTGTTCTTTGCTAATGCTATGAGCTAATGCAATAAAGTTTGTGTATGAAACACAGGCAATAAAAAAAGGATTTAAAAAGGGTGTCAGACTGGAAGGACTGTTTTCCAGTTTCCACTCTGCCATGGACGTTTGGCTAGGTAACCAGGGGCCAGTGACTCTCTCTCATTCTAAGCCTTGTTATTGTGAGGATAAAATGGTGGACAGGAGAGCAATGATGTAATCAGCTTTGGATGCTCGTTTGGGAGGACAATGTGGGTATAAATTTAAAATATAAAAATAAACAAGGTTTCACTTTGTAATCATAGAATCATAGAGTTGGAAGGGATCTCCAGGGTCATCTACTCCAACTCCCTGCACAATGCAGGAAATTCATGACTATCTCCACCCCACACATCTCCAGTGACCACTGTTCCATGCCCAGAAGATGACAAAAACCCTCCAGGATCCCTGGCCAAACTGGCTTGGAGAAAAATTGCTTCCTGGCCCCAAAGTGGCGATCAGCATTTCTTTGGGCGTGTATGAAAGGACCATAAGAATTGAGCGCTGATGCAACCCTTCCTGCCCTCCCTCTCATGATCTGCCTACGTTCACAGAACTAATAGCCATTCATGGAGCTTTCCTCTGTAAACTTCTGTAACCCTCTTTTAGAGCCAACTAACCTCGGTGGCCAGAACACCCTGAGGCAGTGAATTCCACAAGTTAATGGTGTGTTGTGCAAAGAAGTAGTACCTTGTGTCTGACTTGAACCTACCACTGTTCCCCAAGCATTCTGGTATCCCGGAGAGGGGGGAAGTGTTCTTTCTATTCCCTTTCTCTTCCCTTTGTCTTCGATCACATCACCCCTTCGTTGTCATTTCTCTACTCTGAAAAGCCCCATACATTTTAGCCTTTCTTTGTAAGGAAGATGTTTGCAATGTAAATCAACACACACCTAATGAAGCCACAGCATATGACCGCAAAGCATATGTACTGCTCTCTGTTACAACCACCATACCCTTCCTCCCCCATTGACCTGTTGTTGATGCTAGATGGCAGCAATAGGTCCCCGCAGACCTTTTCACTGCTGGTGCTGATGGGGCAGAAAACAGCCTTCAATACTATTCTAAGAGGCTTTAATGATCTTGGCACCGAAAGGCCTCCCAAGGCTGCTTCATCAGAAGTGTGAACTGTTTGCCACCCACCCGCTCTTCACCCACAAAGCCGCATCTCGAAGAATCCAAGGACCAATTACACTCCGTTCCTCTCTTTTCTCCAGGAGGTTAATGGGTCATATGACGGTGCGAGGCACGAACGAACAGGGAGAGAAATGGGCTCGCCTAAGGACGTCCTTTCCCATAATCTGCTTTTTCTTGCCTGGAAAGTATCGTGCATGATTTTGATATCTCCATTTTATGTTTTATCTCTTTTCTCCAGACACAGCTGGCATCCAAAGAGGCTCAGAGGAGTCCCAAGCTAACACAAATAACAAAATGGATATCATCGTACACTGGACAGTCTTAGCTAGCGGGCGACGGGGGCAGCTGCTAAGGGGCCCCAAACGCCCGTACTCTCGTCCCCAATGGAGAAGGGCAGCCAGCTTGGTGACCATGGCTGCTGGCACTCGCCCCGTCCAAAGCTTGGGCAGCTGGCTTCCAGGAGCAGCTACAGCAGCAGCAGTTCCACCCACCTCACACAGGGCAACGACCACCCCTTGTTTGGACCCCGATGGCTCGGGGTAGGTGCAGCTGGGGCCCCAGCAGGGGACGGCAGTGTTTCTTAGGGCCCATCCTGCCCAAGTTCCCAGAATCCCCCTGGTCATCGGCAGGCGATCCTGCTTTTACCTCGCTTTTCCTCCAAGGAGCTTGCTTGAGTAAATGTTTTCTCTGCTTCTGTATTGTATCCTCACAGCAGCACCTGTAAAGCAGGTTAGACTGTCTGTCTAGCAGGCCCGTAGCCATAGTGGGGCATCTCGGGGCCCGGCCCTCCGACTTACACCCAAGGCCCCCTGACGTCTCATCCAGCCCAGACCTCCCCCCTCCCCGACTTCACATTTTTAATTTGTGGCACTCCTTGGGGGGGGTTGTCTGTGCAGGGTGCCCCCTGACTTATTTAAGCCCCCCCCCCCGAATTAAAAAAATCCCGGCTACAGGCTTGCTATCTAGTACATGTTTACCCTGCCCTCCCTCCCAGGAAGCAGCCTGAATAGTCCGGCATAGCTTGGGCTCGTCAGAGTTTGGGAGCTAAGCAAAGCTGGCTGTGGCCAGTACTTGAATGGGAGGCCACCAAGGAAGAAGGGGGCTGCTATGCAGGGGGAAGCAATGGCAGCAGCCTCCTCTCTTACCTGAAAGTCCCACGGATGGGGTTGCCATGTGTCAGTTACAACTCAATTGCCCAAAAATAGCCCTGGAAAGTATACACAGTACTCAATAGCATATAAAAGTCTCAATACCTGATACAGTGTACACTTTTAGAAAGCACAAGGAACATTCCTGGAATGCTGGACCAAGACCCTCACACACACCGGTGGGGTATTGGCCAAACAGTCCATAACAAAGCCCAAAGCCACGTTTTTATACTCACCAATGGAGGCGTCCGTCCAGAATGTACTAGGCCAGCCCACCGTATGGTGATAACATGAACTTTTGCTAGAGTGAACTTTTGCCTAGATATATTTTATTAACTGTGATGTCAGCAAGACCCAGACAGAGAAGGCAGCGGTGTATGTTTAGGCTTTGGAGCCTGGCACTTGGAGAACGGGGAATGTCATACGAATTCAGGCAAGAGTGCATTTACAGGGCGAGGCCTTAGGTTTTACACCTCGGCTGCCAGCAAAAAAAGCAAAGGCTTCTGGGACTTCAGAACCGAGAAACCAGAGTCAGTTATAGCAAAACCTACATAGCATAGAAGAACAGAAAGGCCCAGGCTCATTGAACCCCACATTCTGCAACACTTCTCATCCAAGGAGATTGCAGTGGTGTACTTGGTCCCCTCTTCCTTCATTTATCCTCACAACAACCCTGTGGGGCAGGGATAGAGGACAGAAATTGGCCCAAGGCCATCCAGTGAGTTTTCTGGGGCTGTGGTATTCAGACGTAGGTATCCAGGCATGGGTCCAACATGCTCACCGCTGCACCACACTGCCTCACTTGGAATATGGGCAGCATCACTCTATATGACAAGGCTCAGAGTGCTTCCGATATGGGTAGCCTGCGTGAACAGCAGACCCTGCAGGAGCCTTCCTGCTCGGGAGAGATGAAAGCCACCAATCTCTTTCCCGGTTGCCGTTAACGTTGGCATAATATCCTTCCCGCTGCCAACTTCGGCTCAGCAGGTTTGCCGCAAAATTCATTATCAGACACTGCAATCGCAGTCACCTTTATTGTGTTCTGCGTTTGCAATAATTAGACCTATAAACGCTGATTTATAAAAAAAATGTCAGACAAGAGCTCCCAGTAAGGGGGGGGGGGAATGGATCGTCTTTATTGCGCAGCTTGTCACAGAGGCGAGAAACAAGTGCAAGGAAACAGGCAGTGAGCCGTCATTTGAATTTAGGGCAAAATTAAAGAATCCCTCCTTCTGGGAACTTGCATTTGGCTCCTCTCCGCCACTCAAAAAGAAGTACAAAGCTTTCCAGAAAGAAGGCGCCCCGGATAACACAAAGTTTTAATTCCATCTTTTTTTTTAATAGCTTAACTATTTTATCTTTTCCCACAAAGCAGGGGGAGGCAAGGGGGGAAGGCAGGCCTGTCACAGAGGATTCTTCACCTGCGGTGTGAGCCCAGCAACGCCACTTGCCTGGTTGCCTACGCGCCAACCAGCTGAACTCTGTTTCAGCCAGGTGATCTGCCTTGGGGGAAGACCATTTGTATGTGGCGTACGCATTCGTTTTCACTTCCTTTTTAAAAATGCAAAGCAGTTGCCAAAAAAAGCTCCAGGAATTTGGTGGCGGAGAGAGGGGTGGGCATAGGAGCTAGCCAATCAGCGCCATCCACAGCTGCCTTTTCTTCATTCAAGATGAAAAGCTGCAAGAGATGTTATTTCAGAGCTTCCCTTGTGCACAAGAGGAAAAGATGCCTTTGCACTGAAAGTGCATGTATGCTTTCAGACCATCCCCATGAAAGTGCATGTATGCTTTCAGACCACCCCCACCTTTGTCTTCACCCAAAGAACAGACATGGGATGCTGCCTTATCCTGAGGCAATCTTCCTGATTGGCAGTGATTCTCCACGTTCTCCAGCACAGGCCTTTCACTACCTGATCCTTTTCAACTGGAGATGCTTGGGATCCAACACAGGACCTTCTGTGTGCAGTCTTTGTGCTTAACGCTAAGCCACAGTCCTAGACCACCTCCCTAGACTTCACAGCTTGTCTTCAAAGCATGCCCTACCATGTCCCATTATTCTTATCCAATCGCTAATGTTGCTGATGGCCGCATCAGCCCATAACCAGAAACACTGGGGAGGACACCGTAAGTTCTAAGATGTGAAAGAGGTGCCAAAGGTTGCTCGGGTGGAGAAGCAAAAAAATAGCTGATCTCTTCCCCATCTGTGCACACACACACACATCCTTTTCATCACTTTGCTTAACTGCTAGCATTTATATTCCCAGATCTCTTCCAAGAACTGGCAGAACACATGCACATCTCGAAATCAGAGCCATCTAATCTTCTTAAGTCTGCCCCTCCAATCTTCTGCTCTTCATTTCAAGTCGGCTACAAACTGCAGTGCTGGGCTCTTCCATCATGCCCCCAAAATCTTCTCTCTCTCTCTCTCCCACACTTCTATTTATTTGTATTGTGGAACTCAAAAGCTTGGTCTCTCTCTCTTACGACAATTTGGGTTGTCCTTTAAGAAGAAGAGAAGAGATTGGATTTATACCCCACCCTTCACAACCCAGAGGTGTCTCAGAGCGGCTTACAAACTCCTTTCCCTTCCCCTCCCCACAACAGACACCCTGTTGGGGTGGGGCTGAGAGAGCTCTGACAGAGACTGCTCTTTATCAATAACAGCCAGAACTATGGCTTGCCCAAGGTCATCCAGCCAGGTGCAAGTGGAGGAGTTGGGAATCAAACCCGGTTCTTCCAGATTAGAGTCCGCGCACTTAACCACTACACCAAACTGGCTCTCAGGAGTTAAGCAGGGTCGGGCCTGGTTAGCATTTGGATGGGAGAGACCTCCAAGGAACACCGGGATCGCCAGGCAGAGGCAGGCAATGGCAAACCACCTCTGATCAATGTTCCCTCTAAGCTGTGGAGTCCTGTGAGCAAAAATTCTACTTTGTGAGCTACTGGCATTAAAGTTGTGAGCGAGCGATTTGGCTGCTGCATAAATGAGTTCGCTCTGGAGCCATCCTTCCCGAGCTAAGACAAAAATGTGTGAGCCGGAGGCTAAAAAACTCTGAGCTTGCTCACACTAACTCAGCTTAGAGGGAACACTGCCTCTGACTGTCTCTTGCCTTGGAAATCCTATGGGGGTTGCCACAAATTGGCTGCGACTTGACAGCAAAACAAAAAACGTTGGTTGGTCCTTTCTTGCTGTTCCACGGGAGAACACCAGATGGCGGCAGCACTGCATTTGTCAGAGCTCTCCCACTCCGCCTCCTGTTACAGAAGGAGAGTCACGGAAGAGGCCAGCAGCCATGGAACAGGAAGGCGCAGGAGGGAAAGGCAGTTCTGAGGTTTGGCAGCCCAGAAAAGCATCCAGAGAGGCTCATTCGAGCAGGTGTCGCTGAACAGTCATGTGGTATAGCAACTCTGACAAAACTGAAATAAATAGCAGAAAAGAATTTTTTAGGGCTGTCTACCAATGAACGAATTGTTGCTTAAGCCATCGCCTGCCTTCTAAGCACTTAACTGGTTACATAACCATTTGCTCAATTGCTCAATCAGCGCTGAAACCAAGCATTTAATTGGTTAGATGCTCTTTTAGGCATCGGTGTGCACTAAAGTCTCTGTGGAAGAGAGTTTTAAAAACAAGAATCTTTAAAAAAAACATAGCCTGCAGGAGGCAGATGCGGGTGGGGGCATCCCGTGTTGGTCTAAAGCAGTATTTATTTGTTTGTCAATGTGATTTCTATCACGCTCCTTCCCACCAAAGGGGCTCAGGGCGGTTCACAACATAAAACCATACAATAAGATACATCATATAAAATATTACCTCTAAAAGTTCACCAATTTAAAATTAATAGGTAACGTTAAGGAAAAGAAGAAGAGATTGGATTGATACCCCACCCTTCACTCAGACTGCGCTCACACACACTAAACAATCCACTTTCAATCCACTTCCCAACTGGATTTTGCCAGTTCACACAGTAGAAATCCAGTCCGAAAGTGCACTGAAAGTGGATTGCGTGTGTGACTGCAGCCTCAAAGTCCTTTCCCTTCCTCTCCCGACAACAGACATCTTGTGAGGTAGGTGGGGCTGAGAGAGCTCTTTCCAGAACTGCCCTTTCAAGAACAGCTCTGACAGAACGACGGCTTGCCCATGGTCATCCAGCAGCTGCAAGTGGAGGAGTGGGGAATCAAACCCAGTTCTCCCAGATTCGAGTCCACACACTTAACCACGACACCAAACTGGCTCTCACCAGTTTGATGGCGAAATAATAATCCTTGGGTCTGCTCAGATGTTTAATAGATAAGTCTGCTCGATGATGGTTAAGCCAACAACTCTGATAGTCAATTTAGGCAATTTGAGCAGATTTAAGCAGATTTTGAACAGAAGGGGCGATTCTGTTGGACATCCACTGCTTCAACTAAACGCTCGGTGGAACTATAATGATCCCTGCAGGGTCCTGATCTCAACGTTCGAGTCCAGTGGCACCTTGAAGACCAACAAAGCTTTATTAAAGTTTTGTGTGCACACACACTTCTTCAGATACAAAATGGAAATAGAAATAACCAGGGCTATTTTGGGGCCGGAACGCACAGGAACGGAGTTCCGGCTGGCTCCCAAGTTGGCCACGCCCAGCAGGAACTCATTAGCATAATAGGCCACACCCAACAGCAGAAACTCATTAGGATTGGCTACATTAGGGGTGTGTGGCCTAACATGCAAAGGAGTTCCTGCTACAAAAAAAGCCCTGGGTTTTGACAACAAACAAGGTAAACAGAATAAGAAGGGAAGGTGGGTGTGGCTGGGTGACCACACTTCTGGTAACATGTGGGTGCGGCCTAATGTGCTAATGAGCTGTGCTGTCAGGGGTGTGGCCCAATATGCTAATGAGTTCCTGTTGTTGGGTGTGGCCTATTATGCTAATGAGTTCCTGCTGGGCTTTTTCTACAAAAAGAGCCCTGGATAACCGTCATACATATAGAGGGTGGGTAGTAAATTAGCATACAGAATAATGAAGGTGTTTTTAACAGATTAAAAGAATAACAAGTTTAGTATACTATATGGCTATCATCTGTTTGAGTTCAACTGGGGGGGACAAACATAGCACAGGTAATAAATATGTCAGAAATGCTGACTGATGTATCCTTAATTGTGGAATGGTGAGAGTCTGCATGAGGCAGGAGATCAATACAAAGAGTTAGATACAGGATTACACATCACAATAAAACAAGAAGAAGAAGAATTGGAAAAGAAAACGGGGAAGGAACAGCTATTAACTTTTGAGTCCACATTCACCGAACAGATGCATCCAATAAGAACCATGAATGCTTTTATCCGCTGGGAACTGGAAAGAGATGTAAATTGCCTATTACAACCGAAGAATTGCTGTAAGTCTGCAAGTGGTCAATCAGCACAAGGCACTGAGTTTTTGAATAGTTTGACAACTTGCACATCTGGCTTGTCTGCCTGAACTGCAAACCAAACCAGATTCCCATAAAAGACTTCTATATACATAAACCAAATAACGCCTGATGGGTAAATTTCTCAATTAAAAAAAAAATTGCCCCGGACTAAACGGAGCCCCAGAAGGGATAGTGTTGTGAGTTTAGCATCTGGTTGCTGTGAATGGGTTTGGCTGGGGGGGGGGCAGCTCTGTGACAAAATTGTGTCTTAACAATTGTCAGGACATGGTTCTGTCCGAGCACCCATCAGATCCTGGCAGAGTGCCCCTCTCCTTAGCTGCCTGTGGAGTGATAAAGAGAGAAGCAGCTGAGAATTAACCAAGGCTCCTAGAGCTCCTGCCAACCTAGCAGTTCGAAAGCAAGAAATTGCAAGTAGATTAAACAAGGGGCGGACCCGCAATACTCGCGGGGGGGGGAGGGACCTCCACACATGAGGCAGAGGAGGAAGCAGGAGGAGGAGGTAAGTTATCCCCCATCCCGCCGGTTCC
>NW_015177040.1:322700-324915 GCF_001447785.1 Gekko japonicus | reverse complement strand
CTTCGGACAGCGCTGGCTCTTCGGCTTTGAAACGGAGATGAGCACCGCAACCCTAGAGTCGGATTCGACTGGCTTTCGAGCAAGGGAATCTTTACTTTTTACCTAGAGCTGGGGTGAAATGGAAATACAGGTGAGGTCAGGAGAATTCCTACCTATGCAGTCTCTCCTGCCTTTTCCTCCCCTTTTCTTCACCTAGGTCACTGTCATAGTGTTATTCTGTGCCATCTGATAATCTATAAATGTTTGGAAATTGGTTTGTTTTAATTGTATTCAAATTTTGTTACTGCGTGTTGCAACCTGCTCTGAGCCCCATGAGAGTGGGGGAGAGTGGGATGCAAACAGAATGATTGGATGGATGGATGGATGGATGGATGGATGGATGGATGGATGGATGATCGTGCCCATAGTGTTCACTGACATTTTTCCTGGTTGTCTGCCGAGTACTTTCATGCTAGTAGTTTCAAAGGCCAGGTGGGGCTTTTGCCCAGCAGGGCTTCTGATTGGCCACTGGAGATCTGATTGGCTGAGCAGATTAAAAAACAGAGCTTTGGCAGCAGCTGCCACCACAGGACAAGAATTTTTCTCGCTGTGACTTTAGGTAAACTGTGTGCAAGCAAAAAATTATTTTAAACAATAGATTCATTTTTAAAAGCCATCCTGTTAAGCAGAGCTTCTGCCTGAAATGTTGAGGACTTACTGAGAAGCCGATTTGGTGTAGTGGTTAAGTGTGTGGACTCTAATCTGGGAGAACCGGGTTCGATTCCCCACTCTGTCAGGTCCCCACAGCAACAACGAAGTACACGCTTGTAAAAAGGTTTTACTTTTATTGAAGCTAAAGGTGCATTGACAGGAGCGCTGTTAGGAATGACTTGTAACCCAAGAGCATGTCAGGATATAGTACATTCAAATCACCAAGACCCAATTGCGGGAGTTCCCACGCGCGGCAGTAGGCCTGAGAACTAATGGTACTAATAAGCATAATAGGTAAAACTTCCCATGACTCATCCGAGGGATAACCCAAGCAACGTCTCCAGCAGCTCTCCTCCTGTGGCCTTGAAAGATACGTGTTGCTGCGGCAAAGCACTTAAGCGCTAGGAAAGGAATGCACATGAAAGTAAAAGCAGAAAAACACTTGGCAGCTTGCTGACATTCGCAGCTGCTGCGTGAACTTGGGCAAGCCATAGTTGTCAGAGCTGTCCTTGAAAGGGCAGTTCTCAAAAGAGCTCTCTCAGTTCCACCTACCTCACAGGATGTCTGTTGTGGGGAAGGGAAGGGGAAGGCATTTGTAAGCCACTCTGAGACTCCGTGTGAAGAGTGGAGTATAAATCCAATCTCTTCTTCTTCTTCTTCTTCCTATTAGCCGTATGCATAACCTCACTCTCTGACATTTTGTGGTTGTGTCCAACACCCTGCATCAGATTTCCGAAGGTTTCTGCGGGCTCAGGAAGGTTGAGGAGTCCAGTCCTAGAGAGTTCAGGATCCCTCTCTCTCTTTCGCTCTCTCTGGTGGGTCTAATGCTGCTCTGTAGGAATGCCCATATGTACCTCCACCTGAGCGCTACCTATTCATATCCAAGCAAGAATGCAGTCCCTGGACCTTCTTGCCACTTGGAGAAATGAAGAGCGCACAACAGACATCTGTTACTAGCCTTCTTCGTGATTCTGGAGGAAGCAGGAGATAATGTAAGGGTCAAAAGCAGCCCCTCATTCTAAAAGGTTGTCTTTGTTATAACTGTTAAATTATCATTGGTTTTGTGCTGTTTCAGTTGGGGTGTTATATTTATGCAAGTCATCAACACAGAAGGGCACGGTGAAAGACTGGAAGATACACATCGGCAAATAAATATTGGTTTGCATGCCAGTACTGGGTTTTTTTATTTATTTCATTGGACTTATGAATCGCCCACCCTGCAAGCAGGGTCTGGGCAATGTACAACCCTGTAAAACATTTAAAAATACAATTAATGGATAATTAAGAACTACAACAGAAACAGTAAATTAAACCAATCCAAGATGGCAATACAGTTCCTCCTTTGCTGGCAACCAGGGGTCATTTCCTGCAGGAGCGCACAGGAGCGGAGCTCTGGCAGTAAAGAGCCCAGGGGGCGGGCACATGCAACAAGCCCCACCCCCTGCCCCCAGCAGATCGAGCAACAAGGAGCAAGAAGCAGCCAGGTAAGTTGCAGAGCCGCCCCCCCCCCCCCCCAACCCGATCC